>NW_023330693.1:0-112272 GCF_011100685.1 Canis lupus familiaris | reverse complement strand
TTTTATGATAGTCACAGAGAGAGAGGCAGAGACACAGGCAGAGGGAGATGCAGGCTACATGTACGGAGTCTGATGTTTGGGATTCGAATCCCGGGTCTCCAGGATCACGCACTGGGCCAAAAGGGAGGTGCCATAGGCTTCGCCACCCAGGGATCCCCTATTTTTAACTTCTCGAGGACCCTCCAGACTGTTTTCCACAGTGGCTGCACCTTTATGTATTCATGAGAGACACAGAGAGGCAGAGGTATAGGCAGAGGGAAAATGAGGCTCCATGCGGGGAGCCTGATGTGGGACGTGCTCCCCCAGGACCCCGGGATCATGACCTGAGCCAAAGGCAACATGCTCAACCACTGAGGACCCAGTGCCTTGCTGATTCAATTTCTTTGCTAGTTTATGGTTCTGTTCATA
Source organism: Canis lupus familiaris (assembly GCF_011100685.1). Taxonomy (NCBI): domain Eukaryota; kingdom Metazoa; phylum Chordata; class Mammalia; order Carnivora; family Canidae; genus Canis; species Canis lupus. The sequence continues at coordinate 111,864 of NW_023330693.1, read as the reverse complement.
TTTTCTATTTCTTCCTATTTCAGTTTTGCTCGTTTACACATTTCTAGGGATTTGTCCATTTCTTCCAGTTCTCCCAGTTTGTTAGCGTATAATCTTGCATAGTATTCCCTTATAATTGTCTTATTTTTCTGGTGTTGATTGAGATCTCTCTTCTCTCATTTGTGATTTTATTTATTTAGGTTTTCTCTTTTCTCGTTGATAAGGCTGGCTAGGGCTTGATCCATTTTCTTAATTATTTTGGAAGAACCAGCTCTTAGTTTCGTTATTCCATTCTACTGTTTTGTTGTTTCTGTATTGTTTATTTCTGCTCTCATCTTTATTTTTTCCCTTCTTCTGTAGGCTTTAGGCTTTGTTTGCTATTCCTTTACCAACTCCTTTAGGTGTAGGGTTAGGTTGTGTATTGGAGACTTCTTGTTTCTTGAGGTAAGACTGTATTGCTATGTACTTCCCTCTTAGGACTGCCTTTGCTACATCCCAGAGGTTTGGAGAAACATGTTTTCATTTTCATTTGTTTTAAATTTCCTCTTTAATTTCCTGGTTGCTCCATTCATTCTCTAGTAGGATGTTCATAATCTCCACGTATTTTTGGTCTGTCCAAATTTGTTCTTACTGTCGACTTCGAGTTTCATAGCCTCATTGTCCAAAAATGTATATGGTGTGATACCAACCTTCTTGTACCTGTTGTACCTGTTGAGGGCTGATTTGTGGGCCATGATATGATCTGTTCTGGAGAATGTCCCATGTGCACAGGAAAGGAATGTGTATTCTGCTTTAGGAATAAATGTTCAGACTATATCTGTTGAGTCCCTGTGGTCCAGTGTGTCAAGGCTGTTGTTCCCCTGTTGATTTTCTGCATAGACGATCGGTCCATGACATAAGTGGGTGTTAAAATCCCCTATCATTGTATTATTATCAGTGTGTTCCTGTACTTTTGTTGTTAATTGGTTACTATATTTTGGTACTCCCATGTTGGCAGCATGAATTTTTAGTTGTTTGGTCTTTTTTTTAATAAATTTTTTTATTTTTATTTATTTTTATTTACTTATGATAGGCACACAGTGAGAGAGAGAGAGAGAGAGAGGCAGAGACACAGACAGAGGGAGAGGGAGAAGCAGGCTCCATGCACTGAGAGCCTGATGTGGGACTCGATCCCGGGTCTCCAGGATCGCGCCCTGGGCCAAAGGCAGGCACCAAACTGCTGCGCCACCCAGGGATCCCAAATTTATTTTTTATTGGTGTTCAATTGACCAACATACAGAATAACACCCAGTGCTCATCCCGGCAAGTGTCCCCCTCAGTGCCCGTCACCCATTCACCCCCACCCCCCGCCCTCCTCCCCTTCCAGCACCCCTAGTTCATTTCCCAGAGGTAGGAGTCTTTATGATCTGTCTCCCTTTCTGATATTTCCCACACGTTTCTTCTCCATTCCCTTATATTCGCTTTCACTATTATTTATATTCCCCAAATGAATGAGAACATACAGTTTGTCCTTCTCCGATTGACTTACTGCACTCAGCATACTACCCTCCAGTTCCATCCACTTTGAAGCAAATGGTGGGTATTTGTCGTTTCTAATGGCTGAGTAATATTCCATTGTATACATAAACCACATCTTCTTTATCCATTCATCTTTCGATGGACACCATGGCTCCATCCGCAGTTTGGCTATTGTGGACATTCTGCTATAAATATCGGGGTGCAGGTGTCCCAGCGTTGAATTGCATCTGAATATTTGGGATAAATCCCCAACAGTGCAATTGCTGGGTCGTAGGGCAGGTCTATTTTTAACTCTTTGAGGAACCTCCACACAGTTTTCCAGAGTGGTTGCACCAGTTCACATTCCCACCAACAGTGTAAGAGGGTTCCCTTTTCTCCGCATCCTCTCCAACATTTGCGGTTTCCTGCCTTGTTAATTTTCTCCATTCTCACTGGTGTGAGGTGGCTATCTCATTGTGGTTTTGATTTGTATTTCCCTGATGGCAAGTGATGCAGAGCATTTTTTCATGTGCATGTTGGCCATGTCAATGTCTTCCTCTGTGAGATTTCTCTTCATGTCTTTTGCCCATTTCATGATTGGATTGTATGTCTCTTTGGTGTTGATTTTAAGAAGTTCTTTATCGATCTTGGAAACTAGCCCTTTATCTGATACGTCTTTTGCATATATCTTCTCCCATGCTGAAGGTTGTTTTTAGTTTTGGTGACTGTATCCTTTGCTGTGCAAAAGTTTCTTATCTTGATGAAGTCACAATAGTTCATTTTTGCTTTTGTTTCTTTTGCCTTCATGGATGTACCTTGCATAAACTTGCTGTGGCCAAGTTCAAACCGGGTGTTGCCTGTGTTCTCCTCTAGGATTTTGATGGACTCTTGTCTCACATTTAGATCTTTCATCCATTTTGAGTTTATCTTTGTTTATGGTGAAAGAGAGTGGTCTAGTTTCATTCTTCTGAAGGTGGATGTCCAATTTTCCAAGCGCCATCTATTGAAGAGACTGTCTTTCTTCCAATGGATAGTCTTTCCTCCTTTATCGAATATTAGTTGACCATAAAGTTCAAGGTCCACTTCTGGGTTCTCTATTATGTTCCATTGATCTATGTGTGTTTTTGTGCCAGTACCACACTGTCTTGATGACCACAGCTTTGTAGTACATCCTGAAATCTGGCATTGTGATGCCCCCAGATATGGTTTTCTTTTTTAAAAACCCACTGACTGGGCAGCCCCAGTGGCGCAGCAGTTTAGTGCTGCCTGCAGCCCAGGGCGTGATCCTGGAGACCTGGGATCGAGTCCCACATCAGGCTCCTGCATGGAGCCTGCTTCTCCCTCCTCCTGTGTCTCTGCCTCTCTCTCTCTATGTCTATCATAAATAAATAAATCTTAAAAAAATAAAATAAAATCCCACTGACTATTCGGGGTCTTTTCTGATTCCACAGAAATCTTAAAATAATTTGTTCTAACTCTCTGAAGAAAGTCCATGGTATTTTGATAGAGATTGCATTAAACGTGTACATTGCCTGGGTAACATTGATATTTTCACAATATTAATTCTGCCAATCCATGAGCATGGAATATTTTTCCATCTCTTTGTGTCTTCCTCAATTTCTTTCAGAAGTTTTCTATAGTTTTTAGGGTATAGATCATTTACCTCCTTGATTAGGTATATTCCTAGGTATCTTATGGTTTGGGTGCAATTGTAAATGAGATTGACTCCTTAATTTCTCTTTCTTCAGTCTCATTGTTAGTGTATAGAAATGCCATTGATTTCTGGGCAGTGATTTTGGTATCCTGCAACGCTACCAAATTGCTATGAGTTATAGCAATCTTGCGGGGGAGGGCTTCGGGTTTTCTAGGTAGAGTATCATGTCATCGGTGAAGAAGGAGAGTTTGACTTCTTTGCCAATTTGAATGCCTTTAATGTCTTTTGTTGTCTGATTGCTGAGGCTAGGACTTCCAATACTACGTTGAATAGCAGTGGTGAGAGTGGACATCCCTGTCTTGTTCCTGATCTTAGGGGAAAGGCTCCCAGTGCTGCCCCATTGAGAATGATATTTGTAGTGGGCTTTTCATAGATGGCTTTTAAGATGTCGAGGATTGTTCCCTCTACCCTACGCTCTGAAGTGTTTTGATCAGGAATGGATGCTCTATTTTGTCACATGCTTTCTCTGCATCTAATGAGATGATCATATGGTTCTTGGTTTTTCTCTTGCTGATATGATGAATCACATTGATTGTTTTACGAGTGTTGAACCAGCCTTGTGTCCCGGGGATAAATCCTACTTGGTCATGGTGAATAATTTTCTTAATGTATTGTTGGATCCTATTGGCTAGGATCTTGTCGAGAATTTTTGCATCCATGTTCATCAGGGCTATTGGTCTGTAATTCTCCTTTTTGGTGAGGTCTTTGTCTGGTTTTGGAATTAAGGTGATGCTGGCTTCATAGAACGAATTTGGAAGTACTCCATCTCTTTCTATCTTTCCAAACAGCTTTAGTAGGATAGGTATGGTTTCTTCTTTAAACATTTGATAGAATACCCCTGGGAAGCCATCTGGCCCTGGACTTTTGTGTCTTGGGAGGTTTTTGATGACTGCTTCAATTTCCTTCCTGGGTATTGGCCTGTTTAGGTTTTCTATTTCTTCCTGTTCCAGTTTTGGTTGTTTGGGGCTTTCCAGAAATGCGTCCATTTCTTCTAGATTGCCTAATTTATTGGCGTATGGCTGTTCATAATATGTTTTTAAAATCGATTGTATTTCCTTGGTGTTGGTAGTGATCTCTCCTTTCTCATTCATGATTTTATTAATTTGAGTCTTCTCTCTATTCTTTTTAATAAGACTGGCTAATGGTTTATGTATGTTATTAATTCTTTCAAAGTACCAACTCCTGGTTTTGTTGATCTGTTCCACATTTCTTCTGGTCTCGATTTCCTTGAGGTCTGCTCAAATTTTCATTAACTCTCTTATTCTGTTGGGTGTAGGATCTAGCTGCTGTTTTTTTCTCTAGCTCCTTTATGAGTAAGGTGAGCTTTTGTATTTGAGTTCTTTCCAGTTTTTGAATGGATGCTTGTTTTGTGATGTATTTCCTCATTAGGACTGCTTTTGCTGCATGCCAAAGATTTTGAACGTTTGTGTCTTCATTCTCATTAGTTTCCATGAATCTTTTGAATTCTTCCTCAATTTCCTGGTTGACCCTTTCATCTTTAAGCAGGATGGTCCTTAACCTCCAATGTGTGAAGTCCTTCCACACTTCTTGTTGTGATTTAGTTCTAATTTTAAGGCATTATGGTCTGAGAATATGCAGGGGACGATCTGAATCTTTTGGTATCGGTTCAGATGCGATTTGTGACCCAGGATGTGGTCTATTCTGGAGAAAGTTCCATGTGCACTTGAGAAGAATGTTTATTCAATTCAGTTTGGATGTAAAGTTCTGTAGATATCTGTGAAATCTATTTGCTCCAGTGTATCATTTAAAGATCTCCGTTTCTTTGGAGATGTTGTGCTTAGAAGACGTATCGAGGGTAGAAAGACCTAGATTGAAGTCACCAAGTATAAGATAATAATTATCTAAATATTTCTTCACTTTCGTTATTATTTGGTTTAAATATTTGGCAGCTCCCACATTCGGGGCATATATATTGAGGATTGGTAAGTCCTCTTGTTGGATAGATCCTTAAGTATGATTTAGTGTCCATCTTGATCTCTCACTACAGTCTTCGGGGTAAATTTTAGTTTACTGATATAAGGATGGCTAACCCTGCTCTCTTTTGAGGACCATTTGAATGGTAAATGGTTCTCCAACACATTATTTTCAGATTGTAGGTGTCCTTCTGTCTAATATGAGTCTCTTGTAGACAGCAAATAGTTGGGTCCTACTTTTTTATCCAGTCTGAAACCCTGCGCCTTTGAAGGGGTCATTAAGCCCATTCACGTTCAGAGTTACTATCGACAGATATGAGTTTAGTGTCATCATGATATCTATTCAGTCCTTGTTTTTGTGGATTGTTCCACTGAGCTTCTTCTTAAAGGAGAATTTTAAGAGTCCCCCTTAAAATTTCTTGCAGAGCTGGTTTGGAGGTCACATATTCTTTCAGTTCCTGCCCTTCCTGGAAGCTCTTTATCTCTCCTTCCATTTTGAATGAGAGCCTTGCTGGATAAAGTATTCTTGGTTGCATGTTCTTCTCATGGAGGACCCTGAATATATCCTGCCAGCCCTTTCTGCCTGCCAGGTCGCTTTGGAGACATCTCCTGATACCCTAATGCTCCTCCCCATAAAGGTCAGGATTTTCTTGTCTCTTGCTGCTTTAAGGATCTTCTCTTTATCCTTGGACTTTGCAAGCTTCACTATTAAATGTCGAGGTGTTGGATGGTTATTATTGATTTTAGCGGGGGATCTCTCTATTTCCTGGATCTGAATGCCTGTTTCCCTTCCTAGATTAGGAAAGTTTTCAGGTATGATTTGTTCAAATACACATTCCGGCCCGCTGTCCCTTTCAGCGCCCTCAGGAAACCCATTTACACATAGGTTTTTCTTCCTCAGGCTGTCGTTTATTTCCCTTAATCTGATCTTCCTGGTCTTTTAATTGTCTGTCTCTTTTTTCCTCAGTTTCTCTCTTTGCCATCAACTTGTCTTCTATGTCACTCACTCGTTCTTCCACCTCCGTTATCCCTCGTCATTAGGACTTCTAGTTTGGATTGCATCTCATTCAATTGATTTTTAATTTCGGCCTGATTGGATCAAAATTCTGCAGTCATGAAGTCTCTTGAGTCCTTTATGCTTTTTCCTAGAGCCACCAGTAGCTGTATAATAGTGCTTCTGAATTGGTTTTCTGACATTGAATTGTAATCCTGATTTGTAACTCTGTGGGAGAGAGGACTGTTTCTTTCTTTTGAGGTGAGCATTTCCTTCTAGTCATTTTGCTCAGTGCACAGTGGCCAAAAACAAGTTGTATTGGGCTTAAGAGAAAAAGAGAGGAGAGAAAGAAGGAAAGAGAAGAGAAAAAGAAAAAAGTAAAAAGGAAGAAAAAAAGCTAAAAAGAATAAAAGGAGAAATTATAGAAAGAAAAGGGGAGAAAAAGGGTGGGGGAAGCAATCAGAAATAAAAAAAAAACGTGGGGGAGTATCTTCTGATTCTGTATACTTTAAGTCCCTTGACTTCCCCTGGAAGTTGTACGTCTAGCTGGTCTTCTGGGGGAGGGGCCTGTTGTGCTGATTTTCAGGTGTTAGCCCTTGGGGGAGCTCCTCTCCCCCTGCCTGGTGAAGCGCTCAGTGGAGGTTGTTTACCCCGTGAAGCCCAAGGAGGAACGACCCCAGTGGCAGTGGCCAGGTCTGAAAACCGGTATTCAGCCCTGCAGTAACTCCGGAGAAATCCATCTGCAGGGCCTGGAGGCTCCGGGGTGGGGCTGCTGGTCTGCTGAGCTCTTGGCAGGAGCGTCCTTGCTGTCCTGGGCCCTCCGGGCCTCTGCCTGTACCGGGGGAGGCCGAATCCTGGGCTGTGTCTCGGCGCCCTGTGCTCTGGGGCCAGCGCTGTTGGATTCTCGCTCCCCGCCGTGCAGCCACCTCTCCACAGAGCCGCCGCCCTAACCCCTCTGAGCTGCTCCAGGAGCCGCGCAGCCCCCTCCACACAGAGCCTCTTCCTTTGCCCTAGGTGCTGCCACCTAGCTCCTTCCAGGGACCCACAGCCCCCTCCTCACAGAGCCGCCACCCGAGCCCCTCAGAGCTGCTCCTGGGTCAATGCATGTGCCCTGCAGCCCTTAGGGAGCTCGGTGCACTCTCCTGGGAGTGCAGGTGTCTGTTAGTGTTCCATGGACCCCAAGGGTTCCCCACCCTCCTGGGGTCCTGCTCTGAATTGTTGCGAGCGCCATTCCACCCTGGAAGATTGGTGCAGCTCCTGATTCTCTGGGACAGAGCTCTCCTGACCGGGGGACACTTGCCCTGGCCTTAGCCCGGCTCCTCGGTGGCCTCTCCCCCTTAGATGCCTTTTGTTTATTTCTTTTTCCCATCTTCCTACCTTCATAGAAGCACAAACTTTTCTCACTGTAGCATTCCAGCTGGTATATGTTTAAATCTCAGGTCAAATTCCTAGATTTTCAGGATGATTTGAAGGTTATCTAGGTAATTTGGTGGGGACAGGTGACTTGGGGACACTTCTCTTCCGCCATCTTGCCCCTCCTCCTGTATGTTACCTTTTAGCTTTGGTTGTTTCTTTCACTTTGCAGAAGCTTTTCAATTTGATGAAGTCCCAATAGTATTTTTGCTTTTGTTTCCCTCACCTCAGAGGCATATCTAGAAAGATGATCCAATGGCCAATGTCAACGACGTTGCTGCCTATCTTTTCTTCTTTGTATGGTTTCAGGTCTCACATTTAGGTCTTTCATCCATTTTGAATTCATTTTTTATATAGATGGTGTAAGAAAGTGGTCCAGTTTCCTTCTTGGGCATGTGGCTGCCTGGTTTTCCCAACACCATTTGTTCTTATCCTGGGGTCAGGTTTATGGTTTCTTGAAGAGACTGTCTTTGTGCCATTGGATATTCCTTCCTGCCTTGTTGTCCATTAATGGATCATAGAGTTACATGTTTTTATCTTTTTTTGGCTTTCCATTCTGTTCTATCGATCTAAGCATCTCCTGTTGGGAGATCCCTTATTGCTGATTCAGTTTCTCTGCTGGTTATCTGTCTGTTCAAGTTTCTTGTTTCTTCCTTTTTCATTTTTGCTATGTTATATATTTCTAGGAATTGATCTATTTCTTCCAGGTTCTCAGTTGTTGGCATATAATTTTTCATCATATTCTCTTATTATCATTTCTATTTCTCTAGTGTTGGTTGTTATTTCTCTTTTCTCATTTGTGATTTTATTTGGGTCCTTTCTCATCTTTTTGTCTTTTTGTCTTTTTTAAAGATTTTATTTATATATTCATGAGAGACACAGAGAGGCAGAGGTATAGGCAGAGGGAAAATGAGGCTCCATGCGGGGAGCCTGATGTGTGACTTGATTCCCCAGGACCCCGGGATCAGGACCTGAGCCAAAGCACAAACTGAACCACTGAGGCACCCAGGTGCCTTGCTGATTCAATTCCTTTGCTAGTTATGGGTCTGTTTATATTTTCTATTTCTTCCTATTTCAGTTTTGCTCGTTTGCACATTTCTAGGGATTTGTCCATTTCTTCCAGTTCTCCCAGTTTGTTAGCGTATAATCTTGCATAGTATTCGCTTATAATTGTCTTATTTTTCTGGTGTTGATTGTGATCTCTCTTCTCTCACTTGTGATTTTATTTATTTAGGTTTTCTCTTTTCTCGTTGATAAGGCTGGCTAGGGCTTGATCCATTTTATTAATTATTTTGAAGAACCAGCTCTTAGTTTCGCTATTCCATTCTACTGTTTTGTTGTTTCTGTATTGTTTATTTCTGCTCTCATCTTTATTTTTTCCCTTCTTCTGTAGGCTTTAGGCTTTGTTTGCTATTCCTTTACCAGCTCCTTTAGGTGTAGGGTTAGGTTGTGTATTGGAGACTTCTTGTTTCTTGAGGTAGGCCTGTATTGCTATGTACTTCCCTCTTAGGACTGCCTTTGCTACATCCCAGAGGTTTGGAGAAACATGTTTTCATTTTCATTTGTTTTAAATTTCCTCTTTAATTTCCTGGTTGCTCCATTCATTCTCTAGTAGGATGTTCATAATCTCCACGTATTTTTGGTCTGTCCAAATTTGTTCTTACTGTCGACTTTGAGTTTCATAGCCTCATTGTCCAAAAATGTATATGATGTGATACCAACCTTCTTGTACCTGTTGTACCTGTTGAGGGCTGATTTGTGGGCCATGATATGATCTGTTCTGGAGAATGTCCCATGTGCACTTGAAAGGAATGTGTATTCTGCTTTAGGATGAAATGTTGAGACTATATCTTTGAGTCCCTCTGGTCCAGTCTGTCAAGGCTGTTGTTCCCCTGTTGATTTTCTGCATAGACGATCGGTCCATTGCCATATATGGGTGTTAAAATCCCCTGTCATTGTATTATTATCAGTGAGTTCCTTTACGTTTGTTGTTAATTGGTTTCTATATTTCGGTACTCCTATGTTGGCAGCATAAATATTTAGTTGTTTGGACTTTTTTTTTTAATTATTTTTTATTGGTGTTCAATTTACCAACAAGCAGAGTAACACCCATGCTCATCTAGGCAAGTGCCCCCCTCAGTGCCCATCACCCATTCACCCGCACCCCCTGCCCACCTCCCCTTCCAGCATCCCTTGTTTCTTTCTAAGAGTTAGGAGTCTTTATGTTCTGTCTCCCTTTCTGATATTTCCCACACATTTCTTCTCCATTCCCTTATATTCCCTTTCACTATTATTTATATTAACCAATTGAATGAGAACATATGTTTGTCCTTCTCTGATTGACTTACATCTCTCAGCGTAATACCTTCCAGTTCCATCCACGTTGAAGCAAATGGTGGGTATTTGTCGTTTCTAATGGCTCAGTAATATTCCATTGTATACATAAACCACATGTTCCTTATCCATTCATCTTTCAAAGGACTCCAAGCCTCCTTCCACATTTTGGCTATTGTGGACATTGCTGCTATAAACATCAGGGTGCAGGTGTCCCCGCGTTTCAGTGCATCTGAATCTTTGAGGTAAATCCCCAACAGTGCAATTGCTGGGTCGTAGGGCAGGTCTATTTTTAACTCTTTGAGGAACCTCCACACAGTTTTCCAGAGTGGTTGCACCAGTTCCCATTCCAACCAAAAGTGTAAGAGTCTTCCCTTTTCTGCGCATCCTCTCCAAGATTTGTTTTTTCTTGCCTTGTTAATTATCCCCATTCAGTGGTGTGAGGTGGTTCTCATTGTGGTTTCGATATGTATTTCCCTAATGGCAAGTGATGCAGAGCACTTTTTCATGTTCATGTTGGCCATGGCAATGTCTTCCTCTGTGAGATTTCTCATGTCTTTTGCCCATTTCATGATTGGATTCTTTGTCTCTTTGTTGTTGATTTTAAGAAGTTCTTTATCGATCTTTGAAACTAGCCCTTTATCTGATACGTCATTTGCAAATATCTTCTCCATTCTTTAGGTTGTCTTTTAGTTTTGTTGACTGTATCCTTTGCTATGCAAAAGCTTCTTATCTTGATGAAATCACAATAGTTCATTTTTGCTTTTGTTTCTTTTGCCTTTGTGGATGTATCTCCAAGAAGTTACTGTGGCCAAGTTCAAAAAACATGTTGCCTGTGTTCTCCTCTAGGATTTTGATGGACTCTTGTCTCACATTTAGATCTTTCATCCATTTTGCGATTATCTTTGTGTATGCTGAAAGAGAGTGGTCTAGTTTCATTCTTCTGCATGTGTATATCCATTTTTCCAGCACCATTTATTGAAGAGACTGTCTTTCTTCCAATCGATAGTCTTTCCACCTTTATTGAATATTAGTTGACCATAAAGTTCAGGGTACACTTCTGGGTTCTCTCTTCTGTTCCATTGATCCATTTGTCTGTTTTTGTGCCAGTACCACACTGTCTTGAACCACAGCTTTGTCGTACACCCTGAAATCTGGCATTGTGAAGCCCCAGATATGGCTGTCTTTTTTAAAATTCGCCTCGCTATTCAGGGTCTTTTCTGATTCCACACAAGTCTTTTTTTTATTATGATAGTCACACAGAGAGAGAGAGAGAGAGAGGCAGAGACACAGTCAGAGGGAGAAGCAGGCTCCATGCACTGGGAGCCTGACATGGGATTCTATCCCGGGTCTCCATGATCGTGCCCTGGGCTAAAAGCAAGTGCCAAATGGCTGCGCCACCCAGGGATCCTGATTACACACAAATATTAAAATAATTAGTTCTAACTCTCTGAAGAAAGTCCATGGTATTTTGATAGGGTTTGCATTAAAGGTGAACATTGCCTTGGTAAAATTGACATTTTCACAATGTTAATTCTGCCAATCCATGAGTATGGAATATTTTTCCATCTCTTTGTGTCTTCCTCAATTTCTTTCAGAAGTGTTCTATAGTTTTTAGGGTATAGATCCTTTAACTCCATCGTTAGGTTTATTCCCAGGTATCTTATGCTTTTGGGTGCAATTTTAAATGAGATTGACTCCTTAATTTCTCTTTCTTCAGTCTCATTGTTAGTGTATAGAAATGCCATTGATTTCCAGGCATTGATTTTGTATCCTTGAATGCTACTAAATTGCTGTATGAGTTCTAGCAACCTTGGGGTGGAGGCTTTTGGGTTTTCTATGTAGAGTATCATGTCATCGGTGAAGAGGGAGAGTTTAACTTCTTCTTTGCCAATTTGAATGCCTTTATTTCTTTTTGTTGTCTGATTGCTGAGGCAGGACTTCCAGTACTATGTTGAATAGCCGTGGTGAGAGTGGACATCCGTGTATTGTTCCTGATCTTAGGGGAAAGGCTCCCAGTGCTGCCCCATTGAGAATGATATTTGTAGTGGGCTTTTCATAGATGGCTTTTAAGATGTTGAGGAATGTTCCCTCTATCCCTATGCTCTGAAGTGTTTTGACCAGGAATGGATGCTCTATTTTGTCAAATGCTTTCTCTGTATCTAATGAGATGATCACATTGTTCTTGGTTTTTCTCTTGCTGATGTGATGAATCACATTGATTGTTTTACGAGTGTTGAACCAGCCTTGTGTCCCGGGGATAAATCCTACTAGGTCATGGTGAATAATTTTCTTAATGTATTGTTGGATCCTATTGGCTAGTATCTTGTTGAGAATTTTTGCATCCATGTTCATCAGGGCTATTGATCTATAATTCTTTTTGGTGGGGTCTTTGTCTGGTTTTAGAATTAAGGTGATGCTGGCTTCATAGAACGAATTTGGAAGGACTCCATCTCTTTCTATCTTTCCAAACAGCTTTAGTAGGATAGGTATGGTTTCTTCTTTAAACGTTTGATAGAATTCCCCTGGGAAGCCATCTGGCCCTGGACTTTTGTGTCTTGGGACGTTTTGGATGACTGCTTCAATTTCCTCCCTGGTTATTGTCCTGTTTAGGTTTTCTATTTCTTCCTGTTGCAGTTTTGGTAGTTTGTGTCTTTCCAGGAATGCGTCCATTTCTTCTAGATTGCCTAATTTATTGGCGTATGGCTGTTCATAATGTTTTTAAAATAGTTTGTATCTCCTTGGTGTTGGTAGTGACCTCTCCTTTCTCATTCATGATTTTATTAATTTGAGTCTTCTCTCTCTTCTTTTTAATAAGGTTGGCTAATGGTTTATCTATCTTATTAATTCGTTCAAAGAACCAACTACTCGTTCCGTTGATCTGTTCCACAGTTCTTCTGGTCTCGATTTCCTTGAGTTCTGCTCGAATTTTAATTAACTCTCTTCTTCTGTTGGGTGTAGGATCTATCTGCTTTTTCTTCCTCTAGCCCCTTTATGTGTAAGGTTAGCTTTTGTATTTGAGTAGTTTCCTGTTTCTGAATGGATTCTTGTATTGTGATGTATTTCCCCCTTAGGACTGCTTTTGCTGCATCCCAAAGATTTTGAACGGTTGTATGTTCATTCTCATTAGTTTCCATGTATCTTTTTAATTCTTCCTTCATTTCCTGGTTGACCCTTTCGTCTTTTAGCAGGATGATCCTTCACCTCCACATGTTTGAGGTCCTTCCAAACTTCTTGTTGTGATTTAGTTCTAATTTCAATGCATTATGGTCTGAGAATATGCAGGGGACGATCCCAATCCCTTGGTATTGGTTCAGACCCTATTTGTGACCCAGTATGTGGTCTATTCTGGAGAAAGTTCCATGTGCACTTGAGAAGAATGTGTATTCAGTTGAGTCTGGATGTAAAGTTCTGTAGATTTCTATGAAATCCATCTGCTCCAGTGTATCATTTAAAGCTCTTCTTTCTTTGGAAATGTTGTCCTTAGAGACCTATCGAGGGTAGAAAGAGCTAGATTGAAGTCACCAAGTATAAGTGTATTATTATCTACGTATTTCTTCACTTTGGTTATTAATTGGTTTAAATATTTGGCAGCTCCTACATTCTGGGCATATATTGAGGATTGTAAAGTCCTCTTGTTGGATAGATCCCTTAAGTATGATTTAGTGTCCCTCTTCATCTCTCTCTACAGTCTTCTGGGTAAATTTTAGTTTATCTGATATAAGGATGGCTACCCCTGCTCTCTTTTGAGGACCCTTTGAATGGTAAATTTTTCTCCAACATTTCATTTTCAGGTTGTAGGTGTCCTTCTGTCTAATATGAGTCTCTTGTAGACAGCAAATAGATGGGTCCTGCTTTTTTATCCAGTCTGAAACCCTGCGCCTTTTGATGGGGTCATTAAGCCTGTTCACGTTCAGAGTTACTATCGACAGATATGAGTTTAGTGTCATCATGATATCTTTTCAGCTCTTGTTTTGTGGATTGTTCCACTGAACTTCTTCTTAAAGGGGAATTTTAAGAGTCCCCCATAAAATTTCTTGCAGAGCTGGTTTGGAGGTCACATATTCTTTCAGTTCCTGCCTGTCTTGGAAGCTCTTTATCTCTCCTTCCATTTTGAATGAGAGCCTTGCTGGATAAAGTATTCTTGGTTGCATGTTCTTCTCATGGAGGACCCTGAATATATCCTGCCAGCCCTTTCTGGGCTGCCAGGTCACTGTGGAGAGGTCTGCTGTTACCCTAATGCTCCTCCCCATAAAGGTCAGGATTTTCTTGTCTCTTGCTGCTTTAAGGATCTTCTCTTTATCTTTGGAATTTGCAAGCTTCACTATTAAATGTCGAGGTGTTGGACAGTTTTTATTGATTTTAGGGGGGATCTCTCTATTTCCTGGATCTGAATGCCTGTTTGCCTTCCCAGATTAGGAATGTTTTCAGCTAGGATTTGTTCAAATACATATTCTGGCCCTCTGTCCATTTTGGCACCCTCGGGAACCCCAATTACACGTAGGTTTTTCTTCCTCAGGCTGTCGTTTATTTCCCTTAATCTGTCTTCCTTGTCTTTTAATTGTCTGTCTCTTTTTTCCTCAGTTTCCTTCTTTGCCATCAACTTGTCTTCTATGTCACTCACTCGTTCTTCCACCTCGTTATCCCTCGTCGTTAGGACTTCCAGTTTGGATTGCATCTCATTCAATTGATTTTTAATTTCGGCCTGATTGGATCTAAATTCTGCAGTCATGAAGTCTCTTGAGTCCTTTATGCTTTTTTCTAGAGCCACCAGTAGCTGTATAATAGTGCTTCTGAATTGGCTTTCTGACATTGAATTGTAATCCAGATTTTGTAACTCTGTGGGAGAGACGACTGTTTCTGATTCTTTCTTTTGAGGTGAGGTTTTCCTTCTAGTCATTTTGCTGAGTGCAGAGTGGCCAAAAACAAATTGAATTGGGAAAAGGACAAAAAGAGAGGAGAGAAAGAAGGAAAGAGAAGAGAAAAAGGAAAAAGAATAAAGGAAGAAAGAAGGAAAAAAGAGAATAAAAAGAGAAAGAAAAGAAAGAAAGTGGAGAAAGAGGGTGGGGGAAGCAATCAGAAATAAAAAAAACATGGGGGAGTATCTTCTGATTCTGTATACTTTAAGTCCCTTGACCTCCCTTGGACTTGTCCGTCTAGCTGGTCTTCTGGGGGAGGGGCCTGTTGTGCTGATTTTCAGGTGTTAGCACGTGGGGGAGCTGCTCTGTCCCCTGCCTGGTGCAGGGCTCAGTGCAGTTAGTTTACCCCGTGAGGCCCCAGGAGGAACAACCCCAGTGGCAGCGGTCAGCTCTGGAAACCTCTATTCAGCCCCCGCAGTAACTCGGGAGCAGTCCATCTGCAGGGCCTGGAGGCTCTTGGGCAGGGCCGCTGATCTGCTCAGCTCTGAGCAGGAGCGTCCTTGCTATCCTGGGCCCTCCGTGCCTCTGCCTGTCCCAGCAGAGGCCAAATCCTGGGCTGTGTCCTGGCGCCCTGTGCTCCGGGGCCTGCGCTGTTGGATTCTCGCTCCTGGCCATACAGCTGCCTCACTGCAGAGCCACCGCCCGAGCCCCTCCGAGTTCCTCCTGGAGCCGCGCAGCCCCCTCCACACGGCGCCTCTTCCTTTGCAGGAGGCGCCACCGCCAAGGTGCTCCCGGGGCCGCTCAAACTCCTACACGCAGAGCCACCGCCGGAGCCCCTCAGTGCTACTCCCTGGTCAATGCATGTGCCCTGCAGCCCTTAGGGAGCTCGGTGCACTCTCCTGGGAGTGCAGGTCTCTGTTAGTGTCCCAGGGAGCCCTATAGCATCCCCGCCCTCCTGGGGTTCTTCTCTGACTCCTTGAAGGTGCCATTCCGCCCTGGAAGATTGGTGCAGCTCCTCCTTCTCCCAGGACAGAGCTCTTCTGTCCTGTGGACACTCACCCCGGCCTTAGCCGGGCTCCTCTCAGGGCCCTTCATACTTGGATGCCTTTAGTTTCTTTATTTCTTTTTTCCGTCTTCCTACCTTGATAGAATCACGAACTTTTCTCACTGTAGCATTCGATCTGGGCTCTGTTTAAATCTCAGGCCAAATTCGTAGATTTTCAGGATGATTTGAAGGTTATCTAGGTAATTTGGTGGGGACAGGTGATTTGGAGACTCTACACTTCCGCCATTTTTGCCCCTCCTCCTGTATGTTGCCTTTTAGCTTTGTTTGTTTCCTTCACTTTGCAGAAGCTTTTCAATTTGATGAAGTCCCAATAGTATTTTTGCTTTGTTTCCCTCACCTCACAGGCATATCTAGAAAGAAGATCCAATGGCCAATGTCAAAGACGTTGCTGCCTATCTTTTCTTCTTTGTATGGTTTCAGGTCTCACATTTAGGTCTTTCATCCATTTTGAATTTATTTTTTATATATATGGTGTAAGAAAGTGGTCCAGTTTCATTCTTCTGCATGTGGCTGCCTGGTTTTCCCAACACCATTTGTTCTTATCCTGGGGTCAGGGTTAGGGTTTCTTGAAGAGACTGTCTTTGTGCCTTTGGATATTCCTTCCTGCCTCGTTGTCGATTAATGGATCATAGAGTTACAGGTTTGTATCTTGTTTCGGCTTTCCATTCTGTTCTATTGATCTAAGTGTCTCCTGTTGGGAGATTCTTGATTGCTAATTCAATTTCTCTGCTGGTTATATGTCGGTTCAAGTTTCTTATTTCTTCCTTTTTCATTTTTGCTATGTTATATATTTCCAGGAATTGATCTATTTCTTCCAGATTCTAGGTTGCTGGCATATAATTTTTCTTAATGTTCTCTTATAATCGTTTGTTTTTCTGTAGTGTTGGTTGATATTTCTCTTTTCTCATTTGTGATTTTATTTGGGTCCTTTCTCATCTTTTTATCTTTTTTCTTTTTTAAAGATTTTATTTATCTATTCATGAGAAACACAGAGAGGCAGAGGTATAGGTAGAGGGAAAATGAGGCTCCATGCAGGGAGCCTGATGTGTGATGTGATCCCCTAGGACCCTGGGAACATGACCTGAGCCAAAGAAGATGCTCAACCACTGAGGCACCTAGGTGACTAGGTGCAATTCCTAGCTAGCAATTCCTTTGCTAGTTATGGGTCTGTTCACATTTTCTATTTCTTCCTATTTCAGTTTTGCTCATTTGCACATTTCTAGGGATTTGTCCATTTCTTCCAGGTCTCCCAATTTGTTTGCGTATAATTTCATAGTATTCCCTTATAATTGTCTAATTTTTCTGCTGTTGATTGAGATCTCTCTTCTCTCATTTGTGATTTTATTTATTTAGGTCTTTTCTCTTTTCTCATTGATAAGGCTGGCTATGGTTTGATCCATTTTATTAATTATTTTGAAGAACCAGCTCTTAGATTCGTTATTCCATTCTACTGTTTTGTTGTTTCTGTATTGTTTATTTCTGCTCTCATCTTTATTTTTTCCCTTCTTCTGTAGGCTTTAGGCTTTGTTTGCTATTCCTTTACCAGCTCCTTTAGGTATAGGGTTAGGTTGTGTATTGGAGACTTCTTGTTTCTTGAGGTAGGCCTGTATTGCTTTGTACTTCCCAGTTAGGACTGCCTTTGCTAAATCCCAGAGTTTTGGAGAAACATGTTTACATTTTCATTTGTTTTAAATTTCCTCTTTAATTTCCTGGTTGCTCCATTCATTCTCTAGTAGGATGTTCATAATCTCCAAGTATTTTTGGTCTGTCCAATTTTTTTTCTTACTGTTGGCTTCGAGTCTTATAGCGTCGTGGTCCGAAAATGTACAGAGTGTGATATCAACCTTCTTGTACCTGTTGAGGGTTGATTTGTGGGCCATGATATGATCTGTTCTGGAGAATGTCCCATGTGCACTTGAAAGGAATGTGTATTCTGCTTTAGGAAAAAATATTCAGACTATATGTGTTGAGTCCCTGTGGTCCAGTGTGTCAAGGCTATTGTTCACCTGTTGATTTTCTGCATAGACGATCGGTCCATTACCATAAGTGGGTGTTAAAATCCCCTGTCATTGTATTATTATCAGTGAGTTCCTGTACGTTTGTTGTTAATTGGTTTCTATATTTAGGTACTCCCATGTTGGCAGCATAAATATTTAGTTGTTGGATCTTTGTTTTAAATAAATTTATTTTTTATTGGTGTTGAATTGACCAACATACCGAATAACACCCAGTGCTCATCCCATCAAGTGTCCCCCTCAGTGCCCATCACCCATTCACCCCCACTTCCCGCCCTCCTCCCCTTCTAGCACCCCTAGTTCATTTCTCAGAGTTAGGAGTCTTTATGTTCTGTCTCCCTTTCTGATATTTCCTACACAATTCTTCTCCATTCCCTTATATTGCCTTTCACTATTATTTATATTCCCCAAATGAATGAGAACATACACTGTTTGTCCTTTTCCGATTGACTTACTTCACTCAGCATAATACCTTCCAGTTCCATCCATGTTGAATTAAATGGTGGGTATCTGTCATTTCTAATGGCTGAGTAATATTCCATTGTATACATAAACCACATCTTCTTTATCCATTCAATTTTCAATGGACACCGAGGCTCCTTCCACAGTTTGGTTATTGTGGACATTCCTAATATAAACATCGAGGTGCCGGTGTCCCGGCGTTTCATTGCATCTGAATCTTTGGGGTAAATCCCCAACAGTGCAATTTCTGGGTCGTTGTGCAATTCTATTTTTATCTCATTGAGGAACCTCCACAGAGTTTTCCAGAGTGGCTACACCAGTTCACATTCCCACCAACAGTGGTTTCTATATTTAGGTACTCCCATGTTGGCAGCATAAATATTTTGTTGTTTGATCATGATAGAGAGTCTTTTTAATTATGAAATAATGCCCTTCTTCATCTCTTCTTACAGTATTTGTTCTTTCTTTTTTGAAATTTAAAATATTTATTTATTTATTCATGAGAATTACACAGAGAAGCAGAGGAAGGAACATAGAGTGAGAGGCAGGCTCCCCAAAGGGAGGCTGATGTGGGACTTGATCCTGGGATCCCAGAATCACACCCTGAGCCAAAGGTAGATGCTCAACCACTGAGCCACCTGGTGTCCCCAGGGTTTGGTTTCAAATCTCATTTGTCTGATATAAGTATGGGTCCTCCAGCTTTCTTTTGATATCCATTAGCGTCATAGATTATTTTCTATCCCCTGACTTTCAATCTGTTGGTGTCTATAGGTCTAAGGTGAGCATCTTGTAGTCAGCGTACAGATGGATGTTGTTTTATTAATAATAATTTTATTTATGATAGTGTGAGAGAGAGCGAGAGAGAGAGAGAGAGAGAGAGGCAGAAAATTAGGCAGAGAGAGAAACAGGCTCCCCACCAGGAGCCCAATATGGGACTCGTTCCAAGACTCCAGGATCACACCCTGATTCAAAGGCAGAGGCTCAACCCCTGAGCCACCCAGACATCCCGGATCCTGTTTTTTAAGCCCCTCTGATACCCTATATCTTTTTATTGGAGCATTTAGTCTATCAGCATTCAGAGTGATTATTCAAAGATATGAACTTTGTGCATTTGTGTTACCGGAAGAGTTGGTGTTTCTGGTGATGTTCTCTGGGCCTTTCTTGTCTTTGTTGCTTTTGGTCTCTTTTTTTCCCCCACTAGAAGAGTCCATCTTAAAATTCCGTACTGGACTGGTTAATTGGTCATGAACTCCTTTATATGTTGCCTGTCTGGGAAAATCTTTCTCCCTCCTTCTCTCCTGTATGACACCCTTGCTGAAGAAAGAATTCATACAAATTGGACTCCAATAAAAAGAAATTTAAAAACATAAAATAAATTTTTGCTATTATGATTGAGGAAAATGGCATTTAGGAGGAAAAGCAGAAGCTGAAAGAGAGGAGGAAAGATTTCACCCTCCGTAGCCTTCACAGGGACCTGGTTTCCTTTCCTAGGAGGGCCCCCCCACCTCCGGAGGATGCTTCCTGCCCCTCTGTCCTCCTTTTTGGAACACAGCAAAGACATCTCCGTACCTCTAACACCTCTGCAGTCATGGCTTATAGCGTTTTCCAAATATCCTATTGGGGACCACATCGTAGTGTATGTAACCATCTGGCTGCTGTTTGACAACATTGGGGGGATTCCGACTTTTGTGGTTTTGAGCTGCGTGTGTGTCTATCACATGCAGCTATCCCGTGCAGCCATCAGATCCTCTGGCTGGGTCACCCAAAACCCCGAAATTGTTGGCAGAACATCATTTCTGGTGCTGGCGCTGGGCGGCTAGCTGGGCTCTCCTGGCCATGCTGGGGCTCACTCGTGCAGGAACTTTCAGCTGGAGGGTCAGCAGAGCTGGAAGTTCTGGCTCAGCCACATTCCCATGTACAGCAGTGGGTCCGGCCTCCCCTGGAAGGCACGTGGGGAGGTCAGCTGTGTGTGCCTGGTAGCGCCCCTGCAGGGGCTGGTTGGGGCCTAGGTGGTGCTCCCTCCTCCTTTCTGGGGGTCTCTCCACACCCCGTGCACATAGTTCTGGGAGACACAGAAATGGGTTGGTTCTGCATTTTCACACCACAACACTTTATTGACTTTCTACAGCAAAGGCTCAGAGCCATGAGTTCGTGCCTTCCCCTGGGGAAGGAGACCTTTCTGTCCTTAAAGGGGGAGCAAGAATCACACGGGGTGGGGGGGCGGGTGCTGGAGTCCCCCACCTGGGAGAATGTGTGGACTCCAGGTGGGGGCAAGTGTCCTGAAGTTTCACCCTGATTGACGGTTCTGAGGACAGCAGAGCTGACCTGGACCTGTTGCTCATGGCCTCCTGCTCTGGGTCCCCGCAGGGCAGCAGGACCCCAGCTTCAGGCTCTCTGGGGCTGGAGCACCTGGAGGAGTCTGCTTCCTGGTGTGGGTGTGGGTGGGCCCCACCGGCTTACCCCTCCTCTCCCCACACTGGTGTGTCCTGGGATCCCCAGGGCTGCCCTAGATCAGCGACCTGTATCTGTGGGGCACGCCCAGGGCCCAGGAGGCCACATCCAGCTGTGAGAGGGCTCACTCAGCCCAGGGCCAGAATCCAGGGCTGGCCAGGGCCATGGAGGCCTGATTCCATTAGTCTTTGAGTTGGGACTGGTGTGGGCTCAAATCAACCCAGCCCCCAAAGAGCCTGGGCCCAAGTCAGCCCAGGTCCCTCTGGGTTAGGGGCTGGTGTCCTGTGCAGGTTGTGCCGCCCTCCAGGAGGAAGAGTAGGAGGAGGCAGGGCACAGTGCTTCCTCTGCTCCATGCACCTGCACCCACCCTGTCGGGGGCTCCCTGTCTTTCCTCCTCCCTGCAACCCCTGGATACACTATGGGACACCGGGCTTCTGATGGTAGCAGGCTGTCCAGAGAACCATGGGGAGGCTACCATGTCCCACAGGGGGCAGCTGCACCGGGTCCTTGCTGAGCGGCGATGGTGTGTGAGTGGATGGTGTGGGGGCAGGGGTATGATGGTGGTGGATTGAGGGGGATGGTGTAGGGGGGATGGTGTTAGGGTATAATGTGGGTGGGGTTTGTGTGGGGGTGTGTGGGTTTGAGGGGGATGGTGTAGGGCGGATGCCATGAGGGATAATGATGTAGGGGGATAGTGTGTGGGTGGGGAATGAAGGGGATGGCGTGGGGGGCCTGCAGACACAGGGCATCCCCTTTCTCTAAGATGCACACTGAGACATCTACAGATAAAGGCGACCACAGTCTTAGGTTTATTGTGACACCTGCCTCAGAGGCCCCGTGTGGTCAGTTCAGGGCCCTGGCTGGACTGGGTGCATTATCTGGGGGTCATCATACTATGTATGTTTACAAATTGCAAGTTGTCTCAAATTAAATGCATAGAATTTAGAAATATGTAAAGCACCGAGGGTGGGTGTCACTCTGACCCTTCAGACCCTCATTGGATCAATGTGTGTCCTCCAATCACAGCCATGCACCTGCCCCCAGGTCCCCTTAATGCCCCCCATGGCCCCCACCCAGGCACCTGGTTTTCAGGGTGCCGTCCGTCACCCCTTTGGGAATTAGCTCACATGGCAACCCCTGGAGGCCCCATCCTAGTGGCCTCCTCATCCCTGAGACACCAGGGGTGGAGACACGGAGGTCATCCCCAGCACCCTACCATGCCGCTGTGTTTTCTTGGCTGCTGTTCTTCCCCCGGCCTCAGAAGCCCCATGTTCCCTACCCAGAAGCCACCAGTCCTCCCCCGGGTCCCAATCCCCCCTGGCCCCTCAGCCTCACCCTACCCCGTAGTAGTCCCAAAACATGATGTGACTGCTGAACGTCATGTTGATGTCCAGGTCCACCTGCATGATGTCCCTGGAGGAGACCAGGGCCTCTTATTTCATTTCCTGTGTGAATACCATGGAGGAGGAGCCAGCGTCAGGGACTCAGACCCCGACATGTCACCAGGTGCCATCCTGGGCAGGAAGCCCAGGGGCCACCATGGGATTGTGTCCTGCCGAATCCTCCTTCCTTCCCCTGGGAAGCTGGGGATGGCGGGAGTGCCCAGCATGCCCATGGACCTTTGTGAGGGCCTGTGCCCAGCTGTTGTGGGCGGGGAGGTGACTGAGGGTCAGCCTGGGTGGGAGGGGACAGGGGGTCAGTCCAGGTGGGGAGGGGACATGAGGGTGTTGTGCACAAGATGGCAAATCCGAGAAACCACTAAGGAGCCGACACTGATGCAAACAAACGAGGGTTGTTTTACAAACTCGAGCATGGGTCCAAGTATACCCCACAGAGTGGAGCAGGGAGTTGGACCCCGATGTGGGTTTTTGCTTAGTTTTAAGGGCTGGTCTTGGGACCTCCAGAAGGGCTGGAGCAATTCCTCAAGTTCTGTTTACATTTTGATATGGGGCCTTCAAGGGCATTGAGCTCTGTTCTCATTCTAATAGGGCCTTCCTGTCCTTGTCCTGGGCTCAGTTTTGATTCTATTGTGGGGCTTTCTAGGACATTAAACTGTAAACAGCAAAGGTTCCACACCTGGAAGGGGGACGTCACACTGTCCCTATATGCTGAAGATGCGGTGCTAGAAGAAGGAAACCCGAGAGCCTCCACCAAAACCTGTTAGAACTAAGGAGTGAGTTCAGTAAAGTCACGGGACACAAACTGACCCTACAAAGCAGAGTAGCCTTGCTGTGTCCCGACAATGAGCACTCAGGAAAAAAATGAAGTATGTGACTCCCTTCTCAGGAGCATCAAGGAGAATTAATAATGAGACTGAACCAAAGGAGCACAAGACTTGTGCACTGAGCCATACTAGGCTCTGGGAGGCCGTCCTGGGCTCGTGGGGTGAGAGCCTCATCTTGTGAAAATGTCCGCAGTTCCTGAATCCACCCTCAGATTCAATGTCATTCCTATCAAAATCATGGTGGAAGATCTTCGAAATAGGAAAAAAAAAAAACCCATAACATCCATCCGCCCCCACAAATGACCCCGGACAGCAAATCAGTATTGGAGAAGCAGGAGAGAGCAGAATGCAGCACTTTCCTATTTCAAATGATGTCACAGAGACACAGGATAAAGCAGTGTGGTTCTCGGGCCCCCAGCTGGCTCCGTTGGTTAAGCATCCGACTCCTGACCTCACCTCCGGTCCTGATCTCAGGGGTCATGAGTTCTAGCCCTGGGCTGGGCCATGGATGAGGCATGGAGCCTATTTAGACAAACCAGACCCACGGTGGGTGGTCCCGGTATAAGCTGAATGAGCAAAACTGAGAGTCTAGAAGGAAATGTGCTCTGATACAAATGATTTTTTAACTTAATTTAATTTAAACCCAATTAATTAATATATAGTGTATTATACTTTCAGAGGAAGAATTCAGGGATTCACCAGTTGGAGATAACAGCAGTGCTCGTGACATCACGTGCCCTCCTTCATGCTGGTCCCCTGTTATCCCCAACCTCCAGTGGCCCTCAGTTTGTTTCCTATAATAAAGAGTCTGTATTTCCTGCATCTGTTTTTATCATATTTGTTTTTCCTTCCCTGTACAGTTGTTATCTGCTTTGCTTCTTTAATTCCACCTATGAATGACACCACACGGTCATTCTCTTTCCCGACTGATTTATTTCACTTAACATGATCCTTCTAGTTCTATCCACATCATTGCAAATGGCAAGATTTCCTTCTCTTTGATAACTGAGTACCATTCCTCTCTCTATGACCATCATCTATCTCCCATCCTCTTTATCCTATCATCTGCCCGAGGGCACCAAGGCTCCTCCCACAGTGTGGCTACTGTGGACCCGGCTGCTGTGGAAATTGGGGTGCAGGTGCCCCGAGTCTCACTGCATCTGTATCTTCGGAGTGAGCTACAGGCTGTTCACCTGCTGGTCGCAGGGCGGCTCTATTTGTAACTTCCTGAGGAGCCTCCACACTGTCCAGGGCGGCTGCACTAGCCCGCAGTCCTACCCACAGTGGAAGAGGGTTGAGTGAGTTTTGCAGGACGTGGTAAAAGTCTAGTCCACATTTCATTTCGTGTCCTGTGGCTCCAATTCCTTGTCCTTAAGTATTTCTGGGGAAACCGGGTGTTGGGCTCCATTTCAGTGAGATGTTTCCGAAGCTAACAGGCCACAGCTGGAACCTGGATGAGGCAGGTGTGGCCTCTGGAGCACCCGACTCCTCCTGCATGGCCTCCTGCAGCGCCTGAGCGTCCCGCAGGGGGACCCCGACCGCAGGCCCCACCCAGGGGTGCGCATGTGCAGTAGGCCTCCTCTGCCTTCACTAACAGGAGCCAGCCTGTGTTGGGGAGGCCTGAGGAGGACATGGGGACGAGTCCACGCTGATGAATCCCAGCCTCCTCAGGACCCGCGGGAAGTCTCATGGGGAAATTGTGCCGCGTTCACGCTGACAGGAGCCCTGGTCTCCTCAGGACCAGCAGTGAGGTTCAGGAAGATGTGGGCCCGCATCATGCTGCCAGGAGCCCTGGGCCTCCTCAGGTCCTGCGGGGAGGCTTCAGGAAATTGTGGGCCCGCATCTACGCTGACAGGAGCCCCTGAGCTGCTTCAGGACCCACGGGGACACTTCAGGAAGATGTGGCACCGCTTCCAGTCTGGCAGGAGCTCCAGGCCCCCTCCGGACATAAGTTGAGGCTTCTGGAAGCTGGGTGCCGCATTCACAGTGACAGGACCCCCATCATCCTCAGCACCTGCATTTTGGCTTTGGGACGTATTGGGATGTGTCTATGCTGATAGGAGCCCTTCCTCAGGACTCGCGGTGAGTTTTCTGGGGGACGTGGGGCCATGCCCAGGCTGACAGGACCCCCCGGCCTCCTAAGGACCTGCTGTGAGTGTTCCAGAGGATGTGAGGCATAGTCCACAGTGATAGGAGACCCAGCGTCCTCAGGACCTGCTGACTATGACTCAGGAACATGTGGGGCCACGTCCGCACTCACATGAGCCTAGATTACTCAGGACCCCGTGGAGGACTCTGGAGGAACCATTGGGGGCCACGTCCATATCAGAAGGGACTACTCACAACCATAGGGTAAGTGAATGGGTAGAATAAATGGTAGGGTCAGGGGAGGGGAGGCAGTTGGTGGTTAGGCTTAGGTTAGATGTTAGGAGTTATGATTATGCTTATGGTTACGGATTAGAGGTTAGGTGAGGCATAAGTGTAAGGGTCAGTAGTTAAGAGTTAGGATGGGGGTTAGGGTTAGGGACAGGATTTAGAGTTAGGGTTAGGGTTTAGTCTCTAGGAATTAGGGCAGGAGGTTTGGAGTTGGGGTTAGGGTTATGGTTAGAGTTAGGGTTGGGCTTAGGTTTGCATTTAAGGTTAGGGGTTAGGGTGTGAGTTAGGGTTAGGGTTAAGGGTTAGGGGTTAGAGTTAAAGAAGGGCTAGGTTTAGAGTTAGGGCGAGGGTTAGGGTTAGGATAGGGATTAGGGCTAGGTTTAGGGTTAGTGTTTGGTTAGGGGTTAGGTTTAGGTTCAGGTCAGGGTCAGATTACGGATTTGGAAAAGGGTAAGAGATACGGTTAGGGAGTGGGTTAGGGGTTAGTTTTAGGGTACGGGTTAGGGTACAGTTTGGGGTATGAGATAGGATTAGTATTAGAGTGTTAGGGTTAGGGTACTGGTTAAGGTTAGGAATAATATTTGAGTATATTAAGTTAAGGTTAGGGTTAGAGGGTAGGCTGAGGTTTAGATTTAAGGTAGGGGTCAGGCTTAAGGGTTTAGAATAGGTTTAGGAGTTAGGGTGAGGGTTGGCAGGAAGGTTTAGTGAATGTGTTTTGGTCTTGGGGTTTGTGTTTGGTTTTTGATTAGTGATGGGTCTTGTTTAAGGGTTAGGTTAACATTAGGATTAAGTGTAGGGTTAGGGTTATGTCTGTGAATGGTTAGAGTTTGGGTCTTGGCATGTGCCTCACTGGGACTCCTAGTATCTTGGACAGTTTAGTTTTATGCACTTCTATTTAGGTTTTGGTTTCAAAGATAGCCTGACTCCACCAAGTCAGTGGCCTCCCCAGAGAATCAAAATCCAGGCTTCTGCTGGGGTCAGAATAGACATGGCAGGCTTCTCCTGAGCTGAGCTAAGGAGGGGATTTGTGCCTCTAAATACTCTATTTGGATTTTCAGTTGCCTTTCTGATTTTATCTCTTGTGTGCACATGTTTCATCAATCCTACCAATTATTATTTTAAAGTTTTACTTGAATTCCTATTTGTAAACGCAGTATGATATACTTTCAGGTTTACCACATAGTGATTTAATCCTTGGATACAACTCCTGGTACTGGTCACGGGTGCCCTCCAGTATCCCCATCCCCTGATTCCCCTTTCCCCCACCATCCTCTGGTGTTGATTAGTTTATTCTCTGTGGTTAAGAGTGTGTATCTTGGTTTGCTTCTTTCATCCCCCCCTCTGCCCCTTTGCCAGTTTGTTTGGTTTTTTAAAATTCACATGTGAATACCATTGTATGGTATTTGGTATCTGTCTTTCTCTGACTGACTGAGTTCATTTAGCATAAGTCCTTTCCACTTCTCCTACGTCATTTTAAATGGCTTCATTTCATCCCTTCTGATGACCCAGTGCTGTCACAGTGTGTATATTTAGCACATCGTCTCTGCCCATTCTTCTGTCGATGGACATCTGGGCTGTATCCACAGACTGGCTTTTGTTGATAACACTGCTAGAAACACTGGGCTGTGTGTCCCTCTTCCAATCTACTAAACTACTTTTGTATCCTTGTGGTAAATACCTAGCTGTGCAATTTTGGAATCATAGGTTAGCTCTGTTTTTAACTTCTTTTTATTTTATTTTTTTTATGATAGTCACAGAGAGAGAGGCAGAGACACAGGCAGAGGGAGAAGCTGGCTCCATGCACCAAGAGTCCGAAGTACGATTCAAAGCCGGGTGTCCGGGATTGCGCCATGGGCCAAAGGCAGGTGCCAAACTGCTGTGCCACCCAGGGATCCCCTATTTTTAAAATTTCGAGGACCCTCCACACTGTTTTCCACAGTGGTTGTACATTTTCGCATGCCCACCAGGAGTGTAAGGGGGCTCTCCTTCTCCATAGCCTCACCAACACCTGTTGTTTCTTGTGCTGTTAATTTTAGCCAATCTGACGGCTGTCAGGTGACATCTCATTGTGGTTTGCATTTCCGTGATGATGGGTGACGCTGTCTCTCCGTGTGTCTGGGGGCCATCTGGATGTCTTGTCAGAGACAAAGTCCATTCATCTCTTCTGCCCATCTGTAGTTGGATAATTTGTGTTTAGGATGCTGAGATTTATATTTGCTTTATGTATTTTGCATACTAACTCTTTATTGGATGGGTTGTTTATAAATATCTCCTCTCATTTTGTATGTTGCCTTATAGCTTTGGTTGTTTCCTTCACTTTGCAGAAGCTTTTAAATTTGATGAAGTCCCAATAGTATTTTTGCTTTTGTTTCCCTCACGTCAGAGGCATATCTAGAAAGAAGATCCAATGGCCAATGTCAAAGACGTTGCTGCCTATCTTTTCTTCTTTGTATATGGTTTCAGGTCTCACATTTAGGTCTTTCATCCATTTTGAATTTATTTTTTTATATATGGTGTAAGAAAGTGGTCCAGTTTCATTCTTCTGCATGTGGCTGCCTGGTTTTCCCAACACTATTTGTTCTTATCCTGGGGTCAAGGTTAGGGTTTGTTGAAGAGACTGTCTTTGTGCCTTTGGATATTCCTTGCTGCCTTGTTGTCGATTAATGGATCATAGGGTTACAGGTTTGTATCTTGTTTCGGCTTTCCATTCTGTTCTGTTGATCTAAGCGTCTCCTGTTGGGAGATCCTTGATTGCTGATTCAATTTCGTTGCTGGTTATATGTCTGTTCAAGTTTCTTATTTCTTCCTTTTTCATTTTTGCTATGTTATATATTTCCAGGAATTGATCTATTTCTTCCAGGTTCTAGGTTGCTGGCATATAATTTTTCATAATGTTCTCTTATAATCGTTTCTATTTCTCTAGTGTTGGTTGTTATTTCTCTTTCCCATTTGTGATTTTATTTGGGTCCTTTCTCACTTTTTATCTTTTTTCTTTTTTAAATATTTTATTTATATATTCATGTGAGACACAGAAAGGCAGAGGTAAAGGCAGAGGGAAAATGAGCCTCCAGTGGGCCCTGATGTTGGACATGATTCCCCCGGACCCCGGGATCATGATCTGAGCCAAAGCAGATGCTCAACCCCTGATGCACCCAGGTACCTTGCTGATTCAATTCCTTTGCTCATTATGGGTCTGTTCACATTTTCTATTTTTTCCTATTTCAGTTCTGCTCGTTTGCACATTTCTAGGGATTTGTCCATTTTTTCCAGGTCTTCCAGTTTGTTTGCGTATAATTTCATAGTATTCCCTTATAATTGTCTAATTTTGCTGGTGTTGATTGTGATCTCTCTTCTCTCATCTGTGATTTTATTTATTTAGGTCTCTTCTCTTTTCTCATTGATAAAGCTGGCTAGGGCTTGATCCATTTTATTAATTATTTTGAAGAACCAGCTCTTAGTTTCGTTATTCCATTCTACTGTTTTGTTGTTTCTGTATTGTTTATTTCTGCTCTCATCATTATTTTTTCCCTTCTTCTGTAGGCTTTAGGCTTTGTTTGCTATTTCTTTTCCAGCTCCTTTAGGTGTAGGGTTAGGTTGTGTATTGGAGACTTCTTGTTTCTTGAGGTAGTCCTGTATTTCTATGTACTTACCTCTTAGGACTGCCTTTGCTACATCCCAGAGTTTTGGAGAAACATATTTTCATTTTCATTTGTTTTAAATTTCCTGTTTAATTTCCTGGTTGATCCATTCATTCTCTAGTAGGATGTTCATAATCTCCACGTATTTTTGGTCTGTCCAATTTTTTTTTCTTACTGTCGACTTCGAGTTTCATAGCATCGTGTTCCGAAAATGTACAGCATGTTATATCAACCTTCTTGTACCTGTTGTACCTGTTGAGGGCTGATTTGTGGCCCATGATATGATCTGTTCTGGAGAATGTCCCATGTGCACTTGAAAGGAATGTGTATTCTGCTTTAGAAAGAAATGTTCAGACTATATCTGTTGAGTCCCTTTGGTCCAGTGTGTCAAGGCTATTGTTCCCCTGTTGATTTAATGCATAGATGATCGGTCCATTGCCATAAGTGGGTGTTAAAACCCCTGTCATTGTATTATTATCAGTGAGTTCCTGTATGTTTGTTGTTAATTCGTTTCTATATTTAGGTACTCCCATGTTGCAGCATATTTAGTTGTTGGATCTTTTTTTTTTTAAATAAATTTATTTTGTATTGGTGTTGAATTGACCAACATTCCGAATAACACCCAGTGCTCATCCCATCAAGTGTCCCCCTCAGTGCCCATCACCCATTCACCCACACTTCCGCCCTCCTCCCCTCCCAGCACCCCTAGTTCGTTTCCCAGAGTTAGGAGTCTTTATGTTCTGTCTCCCTTTCTGATAATTCCTACACAATTCTTCTCCATTCCCTTATATTCCCTTTCAGTACTATTTATATTCACCAAATGAATGAGAACACACACTGTTTGTCCTTCTCTGATTGACTTACTTCACTCAGTATAATACCTTCCAGTTCCATCCACGTTGAAGCAAATGGTGGGTATCTGTCATTTCTAATGGCTGAGTAATATTCCATTGTATACATAAACCACATCTTCTGTATCCATTTATCTTTTGATGGACAGCGAGGCTCCTTCCACAGTTTGGTTATTGTGGACATTCCTAATGTAAACATCAGGGTGCAGGTGTCCCGGCGTTTCATTGCATGTGAATCTTTGGGGTAAATCCCCAACAGTGCAATTTCTGGGTCGTTGTGCAGGTCTATTTTTTGCTCATTGAGGGACCACCACAGAGTTTTCCAGAGTGGCTGCACCAGTTCACATTCCCACCAACAGTGGTTTCTATATTTAGGTACTCCCATATTGGCAGCATAAATATTTAGTTGTTTGATCTTGATAGTCTTTTTAATTATGAAATAATGCCCTTCTTCATCTCTTCTTACACTATTTGTTCTTTTTTTGAAATTTAAATTACTTATTTATTCATGAGAGATACACAGAGAAGCAGAGGAAGGAACATAGCAGAGTGAGAAGCAGGCTCCCCAAAGGG
The DNA here is from genome assembly GCF_011100685.1 of Canis lupus familiaris. Classification (NCBI taxonomy): domain Eukaryota; kingdom Metazoa; phylum Chordata; class Mammalia; order Carnivora; family Canidae; genus Canis; species Canis lupus. The sequence continues at coordinate 81,484 of NW_023330693.1, read as the reverse complement.
AGGCTGATGTGGGACTCGATCCTGGAATCCCAGGATCACACCCTGAGCCGAAGGCAGATGCTCAACCACTGAGCCACCAGGTGTCCCCAGGGTTTGGTTTCAAATCTCATTTGTCTGATATAAGTATGGGTCCTCCATCTTTCTTTTGATATCTATTAGCGTCATAGATGATTTTCTATCCCCTGACTTTCAAACTGTTGGTGTCTATAGGTCTAAGGTGAGCATCTAGTAGGCAGCGTACAGATGGATGTTGTTTTTAATAATAATGTTATTTATGATAGTGTGTGTGTGTGTGTGTGAGAGAGAGAGAGAGAGAGAGGCAGAAAATTAGGCAGAGAGAGAAACAGGGTCCCTATCAGGAGCCCAATATGGGACTCGATCCCAGACTCCAGGATCACACCCTGAGTCAAAGGCAGAGGGTCAAACCCTGAGCCACCCAGGCATCCCAGATCCTGCTTTTTAAGCCACTCTGATACCCTATATCTTTTGATTGAAGCATTTAGTCTATCAGCATTCAGAGTGATTATTAAAAGATATGAACTTTGTGCTTTTGTGTTACCGGAAGAGTTAGTGTTTCTGGTGACGATCTCTGGGCCTTTCTAGTCTTTGTTGCTTTTGGTCTCTTTTTTTCCCCCACCAGAAGAGTCCGTCTTAAAATTCCTTACTGGACTGGTTAAGTGGTCCTGAACTCCTTTATATGTTGCCTGTCTGGGAAAATCTTTATCTCTCTTTCCCTCCTGAATGACACCCTTGCTGAAGAAAGAATTCATACAAATTAGACTCCAATAAAAAGAAATTTAAAAACAAAAAAAAATTCTTGCTAATATGATTGTGGAAAATGGCATTTAGGAGGAAAACCAGAAACAGAAAGAGAGGAGGACAGATTTCACCTTCCGTAGCCTTCATAGGGACCTGGTGTAATTTCCTAGGAGTGCCCCCTATCCGGAGGATGCTTCCTGCCCCTCTGCCTTCCTTGTTGGAACACAAGCAGGCACATCTCTGTGCCTCCAGCACCTCTGCAGTCATGGCTTATAGCGTTTTCCATGTATCCTATTGGGGACCACGGCTTAGTGTATGTAACCATCTGGCTGTTGTTTGACAACATTGGGGGGATTCTGAGTTTTGTTGGTTTTGAGGTGCGTGTGTGTCTATCACATGCAGCTATCCCATGCAGCTATCGGATCCTCTGTCTAGGTCACCAAAAACCCCAAAATGGTTGGCAGAATATCATTTCTGATGCTGGCGCTTGGCAGCTAGCTGAGCTCTCCTGGCTACGCCGGGGCTAACTCGTGCAGGAACTTTCAGCTGGAGGGTCAGCTGAGCTGGAAGTTCCAGCTCGGCCACATTCCCATGTCCAGCAGTGGGTCAGGACTTCCCTGGAAGGCACGTGGGGATGTCAGCTGTGTTTGCCTGGCGGTGCCCTTGCAGGGGCTGGTTGGGGCCTAGGTGGTGCCCCCTCCTCCTCTCTGGGGGTCTCTCCACGCCCCATGCACAGAGTTCTGGGAGACACAAAAATGGACTGGCTGTGCATTTTCGCACCACATCACTTTATTGACTTTACAGCAAACGGGCTCAGAGCCGTGGGTGTATGCCTTGCCCTGGGGTAGGAGACCTTTCTGTCCTTTAAGTGGGGGCAAGAATCACACGGGGTGGGTGGGCTGGTGCTGGAGTCCCCCACCTGGGAGCATGTGTGGACTCCGGGTGGGGGCGTGTGTCCTGAGGTTTCAGCCTGAGTGATGGTTCTGTGGACAGCAGTGCTGACCTGGACCTGTAGCTCATGGGCTCCTGCTCTGGGTACCCGCAGGGCAGCTGGACCCCGGCCTCGGGCCCTCTAGAGTCCCAGCACCTGGTGGAGCCTGCCTCATGGTGTGAGTGCGGGTGTGGCCCACCGGTTTACCCCTCCACTCCCCACACTGGTGTGTCCTGGGATCCCCAGGGCTGCCCTAGTTAAGCGACCTGTATCTGTGTGACATGCTCAGGGCCCAGTAGGCCACATCCAGCTGTTAGAGGGCTCGCTGAGCCTGGCGCCAGAATCCAGGGTTGTCGAGGGCCATGGGGGCCTGATTCCTTTAGTCTTTCAGTTGGGACTGGTGTGGGCTCAAATCAACCCAGCCCCCAAAGAGCCTGGGCCCAAGTCAGCCCAGGTCCCTCTGGGTTAGGGCCTGGTGTCCTGTGCAGGGTGCCCCACCCTCCAGGAGGGACAGAGGGTGGAGGCACGGCACATTGTGTCCTCTGCACCACTCTCCTGCACACACACTGTCCGGGGCTCCCTGCCTTCCCTCCTCCCTGCAACCCCTGGTACTCAATGGGACACCCAGGCTTCTGATGGGAGCAGGGTATCCAGAGAACCCCGGGGAGTAGGAGCATGTCCCACAGGGTGCAGCTGCACTGGGTCCTTGCTCGGGGCCGATGGTGTGGGGGTGGATGGTGTGAGGGCATGGGTATGATGGTGGTGGGGTGTGGGGGATGTTGTAGGGGGGATGGTGTTGGGGTATAGTGTGCGTAGGGATTGTGTGAGGCTGTGTGTGTGTGAGGGGGATGGTGTAGGGGCTATGCCATGGGGGATGATGATGTTAGGGGATGGTGTGGGTCTGGGGAATGGGAGGATGGTGTGGGGGGCCGGTGAACACAGGGCATCCTCTTTCTCTAAGATACACACTGAGACATCCACAGATAAAGGTGACCCCAGTCTGGGGTATGCTGTGACACCTGCCCCTGGGGCCCCGTGTGGTGAGTACAGGGCCCTGGCTGGACCAGGGCCATTATCTGGGGGTCATCATACAATGTATGTTTACAAATTTCAAATTGTCTCAAATTGAATGCATAGAATTTAGAAATATATAAAGTCCTGAGGGTGGGTATCACCCTGACCCGTCCGACCCTCATCAGATCTATGTGTGTCTTCCTCCAGTCACCGCCATTCACCCTGCCCCCAGGTCCCCTTACTGGCCCGACGGCCCCCACCCCAGCCCCCTGCTTTTCAGGGGGCCGTCCCTCACCCTTTTGGGGTTCAGCTAACATGGCAATCCCTGGAGGCCCCGTCCTAGTGGCCTCCTCATCCCTGAGACCCCGAGGGTGGGGGCACGGTGTTTATCCCCAACAACCTACCATGCAGCCATGTGTTGTTGGCTGCTGTTCTTCTCCCAGGCTCTGAAGCCCCATGTTCCCTCCCCAGAAGCCCCCGGTCCTCCCGGGTCCTAATCCCCCTGGCCCCTCAGCCTCACCCTACCCCATAGTAGTCCCAAAACATGACGTGACTGCTGAATATCCTGTTGACGTCCAGGTCCCCCAGCGTGATGTCCCTAGAGGAGACCAGGGCCTCCTCCTTCATTTCCTGTGGGAAAACCGGGGAGGAGGAGCTGGAGTCAGGGACACAGACCCTAACCTGTCTGTCCTGGGCAGGGAGCCCTGGGGCCACCATGGAGTGGGTACTGCCAAAACCTCCTTCCTTCCTCTGGGAGGCCAGGGATGGTGGGAGTGCCCACCGTGCCCATGGGACCTGTGTGATGGCCTGTGCCCAGCTGTTGTAGGGAGGGAGGTGACTGAGTGTCACCCTGGGTGGGAGGGGATAGCGGTTCAACCAAGGTGGGAGGGGACATGGGGGTGTTGTGCCCAAGATTGCGAATCCGAGAAACCACTAAGGAGCTGACACCAATGCAAACACACAAGGGTTGATTTCCAAACTCGAGCTTGCGTCCAAGTACACCCAACACTGCGGAGCAGGGACTTGGACCCTGAGGTGGGTTTTAGCTTAGTTTTAAGGGCTTGTCTCGGGGTCCTCCAGAAGGGCTGGAGCAATTCCTCAAGTTCTGTTTACATTTTGTTATGGGGCCTTCAAGGGTATTGAACTCTGCTCTCATTCTAATAGGAGCTTCCAGCCCTTGGCATGGGCTCAGTTTCATTCTATTGTGGGGCTTTCTAGGATATTAAGCTGTAAACTTTTGTTTGTTTTTTTTTCCTGTAACTGAAGTAATGTAAATTTCATCTCTTCTTCACAGGGGCCTGGGATGGCTGGTCTTGTTCGAACACTGAACTTAAAGTAGAAAGGCCTTCATTTTCTCGACCTCCTTGCATCCAGTCCCATCCTATCTAGCTCTTTCCCCTTCCCTGGAGCTCCTAAGAGAGCAATTGCAAATGACCTCAGCTTGGCAGCCTGTGTTGGGAGATAGGCCCAGGGATTTGGGATCAGGAAGACCTGGGGCGTGGGCGTCCCAGCTGTGCAGTGGGATTCCATGCTGCAGACTCTTATTCCCTAAGGCTATCTTGACAACTGACTTTGTACATAGAAAAGCTGTCCTTTATCTTTAAAAGATGAGGAGCGAGTCAAAGTTTTTTTCTCTGCCCATCTAATTGCTCAGATTCCAATCTGAGACGTATTTCCTGTTACTAAGAATAATTTACTATCCGTAGTACTATGGTTAAAATATTCTGACACAAGTAATTCAAAGGGATGAGGGTTTCTCATCTCTTTATTCACAGCTCAGTCACTCATCAAGAAATGAGTCAATTTTCAAAATAAATCTTATTTATTAGGAAAAGAACAAAGATTTATAGGGAGTTGAGGGAATTTATAGGGAAATTGAGAAGATAGTACAGAGCATTCGCATGCATTGGCACTCAATTTCTCCAATTATTGATATCTTATATTAGTACGGTACAAATATGAACTAATGAATCAATTTTAAAATAGTCGCATTAACCAAAGACCATACTTTATTCAGATTTCCTTAGCTTTTGCTAAGTTACCATCCCTCATATCACATTCCATTTGTCCTCCTGTTTTCTTAGGTTCCTCTGGATTGTAACAGTCTTTCAGCCTTTCCTTGTTGTTGTAGAATTGGAACACTATGAGAAGTAGAGTAGTTTGTAAAATTTCCCTCAGTTGGGACATGTCTGTTGTTTATCTCATGACTGAACTGTTTTTGTGGATTATATACAGAGATATACTGCCATTTTCATTATATCATATAAAGGATAGATACTGTCAACATGATTTATCAGTCTTGGTATCGATCTGATCATCTTGCTGAGGAAATGTTTGTCAGCGTTCTCCATAGTAAAGTGATTCTTTTATTATTATTATTATTATTATTATTATTATTATATTATCATTATTATTTTAGGTTTTTCATAATATATTTTGCAGAAGGAAGTTACTATGTGTTTTCCACACAGAAGAGTGGGAAGCTATGCTCATGAACTTGAGTGTGGTATGTCTGCACGAATTGTTTGAAATTCTTCTACATGGGAGATTTCTCTTCCTTCTGAGTTTGTTTCTTTTTCAAAGATGTTATTTATTTATATGAGAGAGAGAGAGAGGAGAAAAAGCATGAGCGAGAGGGGCAGAGGGAGAGGGAGAAGCAAGTTCCCTGCTAAACAGGGAGCCTGCCTTGGGACCTGGATCATGATCTGAGCCTCATGCAGAAGCTTAACTGACTGATCCATCCAGGTACTACTTTCTTTCTTTCTTTCTTTCTTTCTTTCTTTCTTTCTTTCTTTCTTTCTTTCTTTCTTTCTCTTTCTTTCTTTCTTTCTTTCTTTCTTTCTTTCATTTTCATTTTCTTTCTGTTTCTTTCTTCTTTATTTATTTCTTTCTTTTATTTTAATAATAATTTTATTTTTTATTGGTGTTCAATTTGCCAGCATACAGAATAACACCCAGTGCTCATCCCATCAAGTGCCCCCCTCAGTGACCATCACACATTCACCCCCACCACCCGCCCTCCTCCCCTTCCATCACCCCTAGTCATTTCCCTGAGTTAGGAGTCTTTTTTTTTAATTTTATTTATAATAGTCACACACACACACACAGAGAGAAAGAGAGGCAGAGACATAGGCAGAGGGAGAAGCAGGCTCCATGCATCAGCAACCCGATGTGGGATTCGATCCCGGGTCTCCAGGATCGCACCCTGGGCCAAAGGCAGGCGCTAAACCTTGCGCCACCCAGGGATCCCCTGAGTTAGGAGTCTTTATGTTCTGTCTCCCTTTCTGATATTTCCCACACATTTCTTCTCCGTTCCCTTATATTCCCTTTCACTATTATCTATATTCCCCAAATGAATGAGAACATACAATGTTTGTCCTTCTCTGATTGACTTACTTCACTCAGCATAACACCTTCCAGTTCCATTCACGTTGAAGCAAATGGTGGGTATTTGTCGTTTCTAATGGCTGAGCAAGGCCCACCTGTTCTCTCTCTTCATCTTCTGAGTCTTCTAAGATATGAATGTTATTTTTTAATAAGTGGCTGACTTCCCTTCGTCTGTCTCTGTGGTCCATAACCTTTCTTGTTTTTATGGTTTCCACGTGGGACTGCATCTCAGTTATAGCATTTTTAACGTTGGCCTGACTAGATTTTAGTTGTTTTACTTCTGCAGTAAGGGATTCTCTAGTTTTCTTCTGTGCTCTTTTTCCAGCCCAGCTGCTATCTTTATAATCATTGTTTTAAAATGTAGTTAGACATCATATATGTGTATTGATGGACTTCCTGGCTGTGAGTACTATCTCATGTTATTTTATGGAGGTGAATTTCTCCATCTCATTACCTTTTCCAGAAAAGAAAGAGGGAAGAAAAAGAAAAACCAAGGAAAACAATAACAACTGCTCTCCAAAAAAAACACCAGATTATTTTGGCCTGCATTTCAAAAGATTCTAAACCCCAAATATGAAACACAATTAAAGTACCATGAAAGTAAAAATAAGAATTATATAAGGTACATACATAAAATTAAAATAAGTCAATTAATAAAAAAATCAAGGAAAATAAATTACAATAAAGCACAAAGTACAAAGGAAGCTATATCCTACTTTCCAGGCAGAGCTGAATCTATGCATCCTCTGTGGTCCGACAAATTGGTGGCGGTGAGTGGTCTGTGCAGGGTCTGGGGATGGGCTCTGGCACTGATTAGCAGGTGCACATCTGTGTGGTAGATGCACCTGCGGGATCAGAGGTGGGGTGGGCATCAGCACCTCTAGCCTCCAGTGGGCGGCACAGTGCTGCTCCTTGAGACCCCCCCCCCCGATAGGCCGGATGCCGGTGGGGTCTGTGGGTCCTCTGGCTCTGGGGCTGAGCATCCTGCCCCCCAGTCTGCATGGGCCTCCACAGAAGAGCTCCCAAGCCCCTGGGTATCCGCCGATTCTCTCAGAACCCTGCGTTTACTCTACCTGCGTCCGAGCTTCTTTTGGCTTTGTTTTTTTATCTCAGAGTGTTGTGCCCAAGATTGTGAATCTGAGAAACCACCCAGAAGCCGACACTGATGCAAACACATGAGGGTTTATTTACAAGCTAGAGCTTGTGTGCAAGTATACCAGACAGAGTGGAGCAGGGACTTGGACCCCGAGGTGGGTTTTAGCTTAGTTTTAAGGGCTGGTCTCAGGGACCTCCAGAAGGGGTGGAGCAATTCCTCAAGTTCTGTTTACAATTTGATATGGGACATTCAAGGGCATTGAGCTCTGTTCTCATTCTAATAGAGGCATCCTGTCCTTGGCCTTGACTCAGTTTTGTTTCTATTGTGGGGCTTTCTAGGACATTAAGCTGTAAACTTTTGCTTTTACCGGTAACTGAAGTAATGTTAATTTCAGCTGTTCTTCACAGGGACCTGGGATGGCTGGACTTGTGCTAACACTGAATTTAAGTTGGAATGGTCTTAATTTTCTAGGCCTCCACGCTTCCAGTCACATCCTATCTCGCTCCTTCCCCCTTCCCCAGAGCTCCTAAGAGAGCAATTGAAAATGACCTCAGCATGGCAGCCTGTGTTGGGGGACAGGCCCAGGGATTTCGGATCAGGAAGACCTGTGTGCAGCTGGATTCGATGCTGCAGACTCTTATTCCCTAAGGCTATCTTGACAATAGACTTTGTACATAAAAAAGCTCTCCTTTGTTTTTAAAAGATGAAGAGCCAGTCAAAGCATTTTTTCTCTGCCCATCTGATTGCTCAGATTCCAATCTGAGACATATTTCCTGTTAATAAGGATAATTTACTATCCGTGGTACTATGGTCAAAATATTCTGACACAAGTAATTCAGAGGGATGAGGGTTTCTCATCTCTTTCTTCACAGCTCAGTCACTCATCAGGAAATGCATCTTTATGGATTTGGAAAGAACTGAGAGACATTAGTACCAATGGTCCTATTATTTATGTGAAGGATCCTTCCCTGAGATTCTTCCCCTGTTTCAACTGACACTGAAACACTTTGAACTCTTTGGAAGACAAATGTCAAGGAAATAAATGTTATGCATTGCTAATTTTAAATGCACTTGCAATATGGTGTCTATTGTACTAGAAGTATTTTTATCTGATTTTTACTATTTAATATCCTTTCCTGCTTTTCAGGTTGAGGAGGCATTATACGTGTTCTTAAGTGTTTTTTGTTCCTTTGATCTAATATTCTTACTTTGTTTCCATCAAAGGAACTCTTTAAGAATAAGGCAAACGTTAATTCAACAATTCTTAAAATGTCTTCACACTTGGAGCCTGATTCATTTAAGTCAATTTTCAAAATAAATCTTATTATTAGGAAAAAAACAAAGATTTATAGGGAAACTGAGAAGATAGTACAGAGCATTCGCATGCACTTGCACTCAATTTATCCAATTATTGATATATTAGTACGGTACAAATATGAGCTAATGAATCAATATTTAGAAATTCGCATTAAACTAAGACAAAAAAAAAACAAAGACCATAGTTTATTCAGATTTCCTTAGTTTTTGCTAAGTTACCAATCCTCAAATCACATTCCATTTGTCCTCTTTCCTTAGGCTCATCTGGATTGTGACATTCTTTCAGCCTTTTCTTGTTTTGAACTGGAACACTTTGACAAGTAGAGTATTTTGTAAAATTTCCCTCAGTTGGGACATGTCTGTTGTTTATCTCATGACTGAACTGTTTTGTGGATTATATACAGAGATATACTGCCATTTTCATTATATCATATAAAGGATAGATACTATCAACATGATTTATCAGTCTTGGTATCGATCTGATCATCTTGCTGAAGTAGTGTTTGTCAGCTTTCTCAGTAGTAAACTGATTCTTTTTTATTATTATTAATTATTATTATTATTATATTATCATTATTATTTTAAGGTTTTCTTATTAGAAGGAAGGAAGTTACTATGTGTATTCCACACGTAAGAGTGGGAAGCTATGCTCATGAACTTGAGGGTGGAATGTCTTCACAAATTGTTTGAAATTATTCTACATGGGCAATTTCTCTTCCTTGTGGATTTGTTTGTTTGTTTCTTTTTCAAAGATGTTTTTTATTTATTTGAGAGAGAGAGTAGAGATAAAGCATGAGTGAGAGGGGAAGAGGGAGAGGGAGAAGCAGGTTCTCTGTTGAACAGGGAGCCTGCCTTGGGACCTGGATCATGATCTGAGCCTAAGGCAGAAGCTTAACTGACAGAGCCACACAGGTGCCACTCTTTCTTTCTTCTTTCTTTCTTTCTTTCTTTCTTTCTTTCTTTCTTTCTTTCTTTCTTTCTTTCTTTCTTTCTTTTCTTTCTGTTCAATACAGCAACATCTGAGGAATTCTTCCCTCAGATGGGAGCTACATACTAACTTCCAAACCTGAGAACCTACCTGAAAGCTCACTCTGGGGAACTTCCCTCTCAGAGATGAGCTGAAACGTGGTCCTTCCCAGTCCACACTGCCTGCAGATACACTTATAAACATCCTCACTAGACATGTTTGTCAGAAGCTCATGGGATGCAAGGGGCAAGCTGCAGGCTTCAAGGTTGTGTCTCCAGGTGCAGTAAAGCGGTATTCATGGAACATCCTGAATTACAATGCTGCCACGTTCTCATGCCCATCAGAACGCAGTTAGTAGAAAGCTGGCCTCCAGGCATGCCTCCTTTGAAATCTGAGCTCAGGGCAGGAGCCTCCCCCATCCTGCCTGCCCGTAGTCGTAGCTGCTAACATCCTTATGTTAGGTGTTCGGAGAGGTTGGAGAAATGCCAGTGGAAGTGTCAGGACTGTACTCATATGTATCTGAGTTCAATAGAGCGATTTCCAATGTCCATATTCAATTAGAGTGTAGCTCCTGTATACCTCGTCTCGATAAGTGTCTAGCAGACATCGGCCTGCAAAGCAAACACACTTCTGCAAGTTCAACTTATGGCCTGTACCTCCCCCATCCTGACTGCCTGTATGTTCCGCTTCCACAGCATTTCGTTGTATGCGGGACAGTAGCAGAGTGAAAACCACGTGTCTCCCTTGTAAATTTTGTGCGTAGCGGACAGCTGCCATCAAGGCATGCACGCTCCTTTGGATTGAGCTTATGGCTTGTACCTCCCACATGCTGACGGCCTGTACACTTCACTTCCAAAGGATTTCGTCCAATACGGGATGCAAGTTTTGCGAGAGGCAAGTGTCTCTTAGTTTCATCCAGCGACTTCTGAGGAATTCCTCCCTCAGAGGGGTGCTACATACTAACTTCCAAACCTGAGTACCTAGCTGAAAGCTCTCTCTCTGTGGAATTTCCTTCTGTGAGATGAGCTGACATGCGGTCCTTCCCAGTTCCACACTGCCTGCAGATGCAGTTACGAACATCCTCACTAGACATGTTTTCAGAAGCTCATGGGACGCAAGGGCCAGCTGCAGGCTTCAAGGTTGTGTCTCCAGGTGCAGGAAAGCAGTATTCATTGTAAGCGTACCACCTTACAATGCTGTCACGTTCTCACGGCCATCCGAACGAGCTAGTAGAAAGCTGGCTTCTAGGCATGCTTCCTTCTGAGAGCTGAGCTCATGGAAGGACCCTCCCGTATCCTGCCTGCCCATACACGTACCTGCTAATATGCTTATGTTAGGTGCTGGGAGAGGTCGGTGAAATGCATGTGGAAGTTTCAGGCCTGTACTCCCGATTATCTGAATTGAATACAGCGATTTCAAACGGCCTTCTTCAAAGAGTGTAGCTAGTTTCTAACTCCCATGTCTGAGTGGGTAGCAGACATCTACCTCCCAGGCGTACACACTTTTGAGAGTTGAGCTTATGGCCTGTATTTCCCACATCGTGCCTGCAGGTACACTTCGCTGCTAAAAGGCCTAGGCTCGATGCATGACTAAAGTGTTGTGAGAGATAAGTGGAAAGTCCCGGCACACAAGACTAGTGCCTCCAAGCTCAATCCAGCGACTTCCTAGTAATTCCTTAGACAGGTGCTACATACTAATTTCCATACGTGAGAAGCTAGCTGAACCCCAAGTCCAAAAGAGTCTCTCTTCTGAGAGTTGAGCTCACACCCAGTCCCTCACAGTTCCACACTGCCTGCAGAATGAGTTTTGATCATCTTCACCAGAGACGTTTGTCAGAAGCTTGTGAGATGCAAGTGGAATAATGCAGGCCTGGAAGGTGTCTCCAGGTGCAGTAGAGTGGTAATCTTGGAACCTCCTGAATTAGAATACTGCTACATTCTCACTGCCATAAGAACGCAGCTAGTTGAAAGCTGACTTCTAGGCATGCTTCCTTGTACGAGCTGAGGTCAGGGCAGGACCGTCCCGCATCCTGACTGCCTGTAGACATAGGTCTTAGCATCTTTATGTTAGGTGCTGGAAGAGGTTGTGTGAAAAGCATGTGGAAGTGACAGGCCTGACTCACGTATATCTGAGTTAAATGCAGCGATTGCCAACGTCCTTATTTAATTAGAGTGTACCTCGGTTCTACCTCCCATCAATAAGTGTCTAGCAGACATCTGCCTGTAAAGCATACACACTTCTGAGAGTTGAAATTATGCCCTGTACCTCCCACATGCTGACTGCAGATACACTTCGCTCCTATCAGGCCTAGGCTTGAATTGTGACAGAAGGGTTGTGAGAGGTTAGTGGAAGGCGCCGGTCCACACGCCTAGTGTCTCCAAGCCCAATCCAGAGATATGTGAGGAACTGCACTCTACAATTGGTGCTACATAGTAAGTCCCATACATGAGAAGCTAGTGGAACGCAGTGTCCAAAGGGTACTTTCTTCTGAGACTTGAACTCACCTCCAGTCCCTCATAGTTCCACATGGCCTTCAGATGAAATTTCGAACATCCTCACTAGACGTGTTGGTCAGAAGCTCATAGGACAAAAGGAGCTAGCTGCAGGCTTCAATATTGTGTCTCTAGGTGCAGTAGAGCGGTATACATGGAACCTCCTGACTTACAATGTAGCTACATTCTCACGGCCATATGAATGCAGCTAGTGGAAAGGTGCATTTGAGGCATGCTGCTGAGGATCAGAGTCACTCGGTCCAGGTGAGGCCCAGGTGGGGCCAGAGTCACCTGGTACAGAAGAGGCCAAAGTGAGGACAAGTCACCGGGTCCAGGTGAGGCCAACCTGCAGGCCATGCAGAGGAACCATGTCCTGATGATGCCCAGGTAGGGACCAGAGTTACCAGGTCCAGATGAGGCCAACCTGCAGGCCATGCAGTGGAACCATGTCCCGATGATGCCCAGGTAGGGACCAGAGTCACCAGGTCCAGATGAGGTCCAGATGGGGAGCATATTCACTAGGTCCAGGTGAGGCCCAGTTGAGGACCAGAGTCACCAGGTCTGGTTGAGGCCTAGAGGGTTACCAGAATCACCTGGTCCAGGTGACATCCAGATGGGGACCAGAGTCACCAGGTCAGGGTGAGGCCCAGAGAGTTCCACAGTCATCATGTCCAGGTGAGGCTCAGGTGTGGAACAGAGTAACCAGGTACCAATGATGCCCAGGTGAGACCAGAGTCACCAGATCTGTGTGACGCGCAGATAGGATCAGAGTCACCAGTTCCAGGTGAGGCCAAGAAGGAGTCCACAGCAATCAGGTCCAGGTGGAGAACAAAGTCACCAGGACTGGGTGAGGCCCAGATGGGGACCAGATTCACCAGGTCCAGGTGAGGCCCAGTGGGTGACCAGAGTCCCCAGGTCTGGGTGAGGACCAGGTAAGGACCAGATCACCAGGTCCAAGAGGCCCACGTAGGGACCTGAGTCACCAGGTTATGGGTGAGGGCCCAGGTGGCAAACCCACTCACCAGGTCCAGGTGAGGCCAACCTGCAGGCCAGAGTCACCAGATCCAGGTGAGGCCCTGGTGGGGACTGGAGTCACCAGGTAAATGTAAGTCTACAAGAACACCACAGTTACCAGGTCCAGGTGTGGTTCATGTGGGAACGAGAGTCACCAGGTCCAGGTGAGACCCAGGTGGGGACCACAGTCACCAGGTCCAGATTGAGGACTAGGTCGGGGACCCAGAGTCATCAGGGCCAGGTGAGGCCAAAGTGTGGAGCAAAGTTATCATGTCCAGGTGAGGCCCAGTTGGGGAAAAGAGTAACCATGTCCCATTGATGTCAGGTGGGACAAGAGTCACAAGGTCCAGACGAGGCAAGTGAGGAGTAGATTCACCAGGTCCTGTTGAGGACCAGTGTCCCCAGCTCCGGGTGAGTCCCAGAGGGGGACCAGAGTCACCCGGTTCTGGTGATATCCAGGTGGGGACCAGAGTCACCACGTCAGGGTGAGGCCCAGAGGGGGACGAGAATCACTAGGTCCAGGTGAGGCCCCGATGTGGAACTGAGAAACCAGGTCCCATGATGCCCATATGAGGACCTGAGTCACCAGGTCCAGGTGAGGTCCCTGTGGGAACCAGTCACCTCATCCAGGTGAAGCCCAGGTGAGACCACAGTCACCAGGTCAGGGTGAGGTCCAGAGGGGGACCAGAGTCACCAGGTCCAGGTGAGGCCCAGGTATATAAGAGAGTAACCAGGTCCCAATGATGCCCAGGTAAGGACCAGAGTCAACAGGTCCAGGTGAGGCCCAAATATGGATCAGAGTCATTTTGTTCCAGGTGAGGCCAGATGGAGACCACAGGAACCAGGTCCAGGAGAGCCCCATATGGGAACCAGAGCCACCAGATCCAGGTGAGGTCCAGGTGGGACCACAGTCACAAGGTCCAGGTGAGGCCCAGGTGGCAACAGGATTCACCAAGTCCAGGTGAGGCCCAGGTGGTGACCAGTCACCAGATCCAGGTGAAGCCCAGGTGGGGACCAGAGTCACCAGGTCCAGATGAGGCCCAGGTGAGGACCAGAGTTACCAGGTACACGTGAGGCCCCGGTGGGGATCAGAGGCAACAGGTCCATGTGAGGCCAGCTTGGGGACCATGGTCAACAGGTCTACTTGAGGCCCAGGTGTTGAACACAGTAACCAGGTCCAGGTGAGTCCCCGGTGGTGACAAGAGTCACCACGTCCAGGTGAGGCCCAGGTGGGGACCAGGATCACCGGGTACAGGGGAGGCCCTTGAAAGAACCAGAGTCAACAGTTCCAGGTGAGGTGCAGGTGGCAACCAGGGTCAGCAGGTCCACGTCAGGCCAAAGTGGGGTTCACAGTCACTAGGGCACGGTGAGACCCAGAGTGGGACCAGAGTCACCTGGTCCAGGTGAGGTCCAGTTGTGGAACACAGTCACCGGGTCCCAATTATGCCCAGTTGAGGACCATGGTCAACAGGGCCAGGTGAGGCCCAGATGGGGATCGGAGTCACCTGGTACAGAAGAGGCCAAAGTCAGGACCTGAGTTACCAGGATCAGGTCAGTCCCAGTGGGGAATAGAGTAACCATCTCCCGATGATGCCCAGGTAGAACCAGAGTCACCAGGTCCAGATGAGGCGCAGGTGGGGAGCATATTCACAAGGTTCCGGTGAGGCCCAGTTGAGGACCAGAGACACCAGGTCTAGTTGAGGCCTAGAGGGGTACAGGATTCACCTGGTCCAGGTGACATCCAGATGGGGACCAGAGTCACCAGGTCAGGGTGAGGCCAGAGGGGATCCAGAGTCATCATGTCCAGGTGAGGCTCAGGTGTGGAACAGAGTATCCAGGTCATAATGGTCCACAGGTGAGGACCAGAGTCACCAGATCTGGGTGAGGCCCAGTTAGGATCAGAGTCACCAGTTCCAGGTGAGGCCAAGAAGGAGTCCACAGCAATCAGGTCCAGGTGGGGAACAAAGTCACCAGGACTGGGTGAGGCCCAGATGGGGACCAGATTCACCAGGTCCAGGTGAGACCCAGGTGGTGACCAGAGTTACCAGTTCTGGGTGAGGACCAGGTAAGGACCAGATTCACCAGGTCCAAGTGAGGCCCATGTGGGGACCTGTGTCACCAGGTATGGGTGAGGCCCAGGTGGCAACCCTACTCATCAGGTCCAGGTGAGGCCAACCTGCAGGCCAGAGTCACCAGATCCAGGTGAGGCCCTGGTGGGGACTGGAGTCACCAGGTAAATGTGAGTCTACAAGAACACCACAGTCACCGGGTCCAGGTGTGGGTCATGTGGGAACAAGAGTCACCAGGTCCTGGTGAGACCCAGGTGGGGACCACAGTCACCAAGTCCAGATTGAGGCCTAGGTGGGGCCCAGAGTCATCAGGGCCAGGTGAGGCCAAAGTGTGGAGCTAAGTTATCAGGTCCAGTTGAGTCCCAGGTGAGGACCAGTCACCTCGTCCAGGTGAAGCCCACAAGAGTAGTGCCTCCAAGCTCAATCCCGCGACATCCTAGTAATTCCTGTCTTAGACTGGTGCTACATACTAAGTTCCATACTAGCTAATTGAACCCTACATCCAACGGCAACTTACATTCGAGAGTTGGGCTCATACGCATTCCTTCACAGTTCCACACTGCCTGCAGAATGTGTTGCCAATGTCTTCACCAGAGAAGCTTGTCAGAAGCTTGTGAGACACAAGTGGAGTAATGCAGGCCTGGAAGGTGTCTCCAGGTGGAGTAGAGTGGTACGCTTGGAACCTCCTGAGTTAGAATACTGCTGCGTTCTCAGGGCCAGAACTTCGAAAGGACGTCGTTTGATACGGGACACAAGTTTTGTGAGAGGCAAGTGTCTCCTAGCCCAATCCAACTTCTGAGTAATTCCTCCCTCAGAAGGGAGCTACATACTAACTTCCAAACCTGAGTACCTCGGTGAAAGCTGTCTCTCTGGGGAACTTCCTTCTGCGAGGTGAGCTGACACGCGGTCCTTCCCAGTTCCACACTGCCTGCAGATGCAGTTACGAACATCCTCACAAGACATGTTTGTCAGAAGCTCATGGGACGCAAGGGGCAAGCTGCAGGCTTCAACGGTTGTGTCTCCAGGTGCAGTAGAGTTTTATTCATGGAACGACCTGACTTCCAACGCTGTAAAGTTTGAGTTAGGTTACGGGTTAGGGTTAGGGTTAGGGTCCTGTTTAAGCTTAAGGTTAGGGTTAGGGTTAGGGTTAGGGTTAAGGTTCAGGTTAGGGTTAGGGGTAGGCTACGGGTTAGGATTAGGGTTAGGGTACGGGTTAGGTTACGGGTTAGGTTACGGGTTAGGGTACGGGTTAGTGTTAGGGTTAGGGTACGGGTTAGGGTTCGGTTTAGGTTTACGGTTAGGGTTAGGGTACGGGTTAGGGTTAAAGTTAGGGTACTGTTTAGGATTAGGGTTAGGGTTTGGTTACGAGTTAGGGTTAGGGATAGGGTAAGGGATAAGGTTAGGATTAGGTTAGGGTTAAGGTTAGGATTAGGGATTGGGTTTCGTTAGGTTTAGGGTTGGGGTAAGATTAGGGTTAGGGTATGGGTTAAAGTTTGGGTTAGGGTACGGGTGAGGCTTAGGGTAAGCATTAGGGTACGGGTTAGGATTAGGGTACGGGTTAAGGTTAGGTTTAGGGTTAGGTTTAGGGTTAGTGTATGGGATAGGGTTAGGTTTAGGGTACTGTTCAGCGTTAGGGTTAGGGTTAGGTTACAGGTTAGGGTTACGGTTAGAGTTTGAGTACGGGTTAGGGTTAGAGTTAGAGTTTGGGTTATGTTTAGGGTTTGGGTTAGGGTTAGGCTATGGATTAGGGTTAGTGTTAGGGTTATGATTAGGGTTCGGTTTAGGCTTAGGTTAGGGTACAGATTAGGGTTAGGGTACGGGTTAGGGTTAGGGTGAGGGTACGGTTTAGAGATATGGTATGGATTACGGTACGGGTTAAGGTATGGGTTAGTGTACTGGTAATGGTTAGGGTTTGGGTTAGGTTTAGGGTTAGGGTTAGGGTACAGGATAGGGTTAGGTTTACGGTGTTAGGGTTTGGGTTAGGGTACAGGTTAGGGTTAGGGTTAGGGTAGGTTATGGTTAGGCTTAGTGTTAGGGTTAGGTTTCGGTTAGGGTTAGGGTTATGGGTCTGGTTAGTGTTTAGGGTTAGGGCTAGGGTTAGGGTACTGTTTAGGGTTAGGTATAGTGTTAGGTTTAGGTTACAGGTTAGGGTTAGGTTATGGGTTAGGGTTCGGGTTAGGGTATGGGATACGTTTTGGGTTAGGGTTAGGGAACGGGTTAGGGTTAGGGCTGGGTTTATGGTTAGGTTAGGGTACGGGTTCAGGTTAGGGTTAGGGGTAGGGTATAGGTTTGTTTATGGGTTAGGGTATGGGTACAGTTACGGGTTAGTGTACGGGTTAGTGTTAGGGTTTGGTTTAGGGAACGGGATAGGATTAGGGTTTGGGTACGGGTTAGGGTACAGGTTAGGGTACAGGTTACGTTACGGTTTAGGGTTAGGGTACAGGTTAGAGTTAGGGTTCAGGTTAGGGTTAGGGTTAGGTTTAGGGTACGGGTTAGGTTTAGGGTCACGGTATGGGTTAGGGTACGGATTAGGGTTAGGGTTAGGGTATGGCTTAGGGTTAGGTTTAGGTTTAGGGTTAGGGTTAAGGTACATGTTAGGGTTAGGGTTAGGGCACTGTTTAGGGTTAGGGTTAGGGTTAGGTTTAGTTTATGGGTTAGGGTTAGAGTTAGGGTTAGTTTATGTGTTAGGGATACAGTTAGGGTGAGGGTTACGGTTAGGTTAGGTTTAGGGTTAGGTTTAGAGATAGGGTTAGGGTTATGGTTAGAGTTAGCGTTTGGTTTAGGGGTAGTTTTAGTGTTATGGTACGGGTTATGTTTAGGGGTAAGGTAGGGTAGGGTATAGGGTTAGGTTACGGGTTAGGGTTAATTTTAGGGTTAGGTTTAGGGTACGGGTTAGGGTTAGTGTTAGGGTACCATTAGGGTTAGTGTACGTGTTAGCGTTAGGGTTGGGGTTAGCGTAAGGTTTAGGGCACGGGTTAGGATTAGGGTTAGGTTATTGTTTGGGTTAGGGTCAGGGTTAGATTTAGGTTACGTGTTAGGGTTAGGGTATGGGTTAGTGTTAGGATACGGGTTAGGGTTCGTGTACGGGTTAAGGTTGGGGTTAGGGTATGGTTCAGGGTTAGGGTATGGGTAAAGGTTAGGGTACGGGTTACGGTTAGTGTTCGGTTAGGGTTAGGGTACGGGTTAGGGTAAGGGTTAGGGTTAGGTTTAGGGTTAAGTGTTGAGTTTTAGGGTTACGGAGAGCATTAGAGGTTAGGGTTAGGGGTTAGGGTTAGGGGTAGTGTTAGCGTTAGGGTTAGGGTTAAGGTTTGGGGTTACTGTTAGGGTTTGGGGTTAGGGTTAGGGTTTGGGTTATGGTTAGGGTTAAGGGTAGGGTTAAGGGTTAGGGTTAGGGTTAGGGGTTACGGGTTTTGGTTAGGGTTAGGGGTTAGGTTTTGGGTTAGGGTTAGGGTTCGGGTTAAGGGTTAGGGTTAAGGGTTAGGGTTAGGGGTAGGGTTAGGGGTTAGCGGTTATGGGGTAGGGCTAGGGTTAGTGGTTAGGTGTTAGGGTTAGTGTTAGTGTTAGGGTTAAGGTTAGGGGTTAAGGTTAGGGTTAGTGTTTAGGGTTGGGTTTGGGTTAGTGTTAGGATTAGGGTTAGGGTTAGGGTTAAGGTTTAGGGTTAAAGGTTAGGGTTAGGTTTAGGGTTAGTGGTTAGGGGTTCAGGTTAGGGTTAGGGGTAGGGGTAGGGGTTAATGTTAGGGTTAGGGGTTAGGGTTAGGTTTTGGTTTAGGGTTAGGGTTAGCGGTTAGGGTTAGGGTTAAGGTTAGGGGTTAGGGTTAGAGTTATGGTTAGGTATGTGTTAGTGTTAGGGTTAGGATACGGATTAGGGTACGGGGTAGTGTTAGAGTACTGGTTAGGTTATGTTTAGGGGATGGGTTAGTGTATGGGTTAGGGGACGGGCTTAGGGTTAGGGTAAGGGTTAGAGTCTGGGTAAGGTTGGGGTACAGCTTAGTGTTAGTGTACCTGTTAGGGTTAGGGTATGGGTTTAGTTAGGGTACGGGTTAAGTTTAGGGTTAATGTTCGGGGTAGGGTTAGGGTTAGGGGTTATGGTTAGGGTTAGTGTTACGGTTAGGGTTAGGGTTAGGGTTAGGGTTAGGGTTAGGGTTAGGTGTTAGGGTTAAGGCTTAGGGTTAGGATAGGTTTAGTGTTAGGGGTTAAGGTTAGGGATTCGATTCGATTCAATTTTTTTCGATTCGAATCGATTCGATTCAATTCTTTCAATTCGATTCTTATCGATTTGATTCTTTTCGATTAGATAGATTCTTTTCTATTCGATTCAATTTTATTAGATTCGATTCTTTTCGATTCGATTTGATTCGAGTCTTTTTGATTCGATTCGTTTCAACTCAATTCTTTTCAGTTCGATTCGATTCAAATCTTTTTGATGCGATTCAATTCGATTCTTTACGATTCGATTCGAATTTTTTCCTTTCGACTCGATTTTTTTCGATTCGATTTGATTCTTATCCATTCGATTTGATTCGATTCTTTTCGATACGATTCGATTCTATTCTTTTCGATTTGATTCTCTTCTATTCAATTCGATTTGATTCTTTTCGATTCGATTCGATTTTTTCGATTCGATTCCTTTTGATTCGATTCAATTCGATTAAAATCTTTCGTTTCGATTTGATTCTTTTTGATTTGATTCGATTTTTTTCGATTCGATTTGATTCTTTTCGGTTTGATTCAATTCGATTCGAATGTTTTCGAATCAATACTATTCTTTTCAATTCGATTCTATTCTATTCTTTTCGATTCGATTCTTTTCGATTCGATTTGATTCTTTTCGATTCGATTCGATTCAATTCTGTTCGATTTGATTCGATTCAATTCGATTCGATACTTTTCGATTCGATTCGATTCTTTTCGATTTGATCGCTTCTTTTCAATTCGATTCGATTCGATTTGATTCGATTCTTATCGATTCGATTCGATTATTTTGATTCAATTCGATGCTATTTGAATATTTTCGATTCGATTCGATTGCATTAGATTCGATTATTTTTTATTCAATTCGACTCGATAATTTTTTATTTGATTCGATTCATTTCGGTTCGATTCGATTATTTTCGATTCGACTTGATTGGATTCGATTCGATTATTTTCGACTTGATCCGATTATTTTTGATTCGATCGATTCTTTTTGTTTCGATTCGATTCTTTTCGATTCGATTCGATTCGATTATTTTCGATTCAATTCGGTTCGATTCGATTATTTTCAACTCAATTCGATCGATTCGGTTCAATTATTTTCGATTCGATTCGATTCGATTATTTTCGATTCGATAAGATTACTTTCGATTCGATTATTTTCGATTCGATTTCATTATTTTCAATTCAATTCAATTCGATTATTTTCGATTCAGTTCAATGCGAATCGATTATTTTCTATTAGATTCGATTCAATTATCTTCGATTTGATTTGATTCGATTATTTTCAATTCGATTCAATTTGATTATTTTCATTTCGATTCGATTCTATTATTTTCGATTCGATTCGTTTCGTATCGATTCGAATCATTTTGATTCAATTCGATTATTTTCGATTTGAATCGATTCTTTTCTTTTCGATTCGATTCTTTTCTATTTGGTTTGATATTTTCGATTCGAATCGACTCGAATCTTTTTGATTCAAGTATATAAGATTCAATCTGATTCTTTTCGATTCAATTTGATTCGATTCGATATGATTCTTTTTGATTTGATTCGATTCATTTTGATTCGACTCGATTCTTTTCTATTCAATTCTTTTTGATTCAATTAAATACGATTCTATTCTTTTCGATTCGATTTGATTTGATTCTTTTTGATTCGATACGATTCGATTTGATTCTTTTCAATTTGATTCGATTCAATTCGATACTTTTCAATTCGATCATTTCGATCGATTCGATTCTTTTCATTTCGATTCGATTCTTTTCGATTCGATTCAATTCTTTTCAATTTGATTCGATTCGATCTTTTCGTTTCGATTTGATTCTTTTCTATTTTATTTGATTCGATTCATTTCAACTAGATTCGATACTGTTCGATTCGATTCTTTTCGATTCAAGTCGATTGGAATCAATTCGATTCTTTCGATTCTATTTGATTCGATTCGATACGATTCTTTTCGATTCGATTCTTTTTGGTCTGTCGATTCGATTTTTTTCGATTCAGTTCGATTCGATTCTTTTTGATTCGATTTGATTCTTTTCAATTTGATATGATTCGATTCGTTTCGATTTTTTTCGATTCGTGTCGATTCGAATCTATTCGATTCTTTTCTATTCAATTCGATTCGATTCTTTTTGATTCGATTCGATTCGATTCGATTCCATTTGATTCGATTCTATTCGATTCGATTCTTTTCGATTCGATACGATTCAATTCGATTCTTTTTGATTCGATTTTTTCGATTCGATTCTTTTCAATTCGATTCAATTCTTTTATTTTTTTATTTATTTCTGATAGTCACAGAGAGAGAGAGAGGCAGAGACATAGGCAGAGGGAGAAGCAGGCTCCATGCACAGGGAGCCTGATGTGGGATTCGATCCCGGATTTCCAGGATCGCGCCCTGGGCCAAAGGCAGGCGCCAAACTGCTGGGCCACCCAGGTATCCCCGATTCGATTCTTTTAAATTTGATTCTTTTCGATTCGATTTGCTTCGCCTCTTGTCGTTTCGATTCGATTATTTTGATTCAATTCGATTCGACTCTTTTCGTTTCGATTATATTCGATTCAATTCGATTCGATACGATTCGATTCTTTTCGATTCGATACCATTCGATTCGATTCTTCTCGAATCGATTCAATTCGATTCTTTTCGATTCGATTTGATTCTTTTCGATTTGATTCGATTCGATCATTTGGATTCAATTTGTTACATTTTGATTCGATTCTTTTCGATTCGATTCAATTCAATTCTTTTGGATTTAATTGGATTCGTTTAGATAATTTTTTATTCGATTCGATCCTTTTACCCTAGCTTTGATTTGATTCTACTCAATTCAATTCATTTCGATTCTTCTTGATTCAATTCTTTTTGATTCGGTTTGATTCTTTTCGATTCAATTTGATTCTTTTCGATTTGATTCGATTTGATCATTTGTATTTGATTTGTTACATTTTGATTCGGTTCTTTTCGATTCGATTCGATTCAATTCTTTTGGATTTCATTGGATTCATTTAGATAATTTTTGATTCGATTCGATTCTTTTACCCTAGCTTCGATTTGATTCTACTCGATTAAATTCATTTCGATTCTTCTTGATTCAATTCTTTTTGATTCTTTTTGATTTGGTTTGATTCTTTTCGATTCAATTCGATTCTTTTCGATTCAATTTGATTCGATTTAATTGTTTTTGAATCCATTTGATTCGATTCGATTATTTTCGATTCGACTCGATTTGATTCGATTCGATTATCGATTCGATTCAATTCCAATTATTTTCGATTCGATTCGATTCGATTATTTTTTATTCAATTCAATTCAATTATTCTCGATTCGATGCAATTTGATTCGATTCTTCTCATTTCAATTCAATTCGATTCTTTCGAATTCGATTCGATTCTTTTCGTTTCGATTCAATTTTTTTCGATTTGATTCAATTCTTTTCAATTCGATTTGATATTCTTCAATTCAATTCTTTTCGATTCAATTCGATTCGATTCGATTCTTTTCGATTAATTTCGATTCGATTCGATTCCATTCGATTCGATTCTTTTCGATTCGATTCGATTCAATACGATTCGATCGATTCTTTTCGATGCGAATCAATTCGATTCCATTCTTTTTGATTCGATTGATTCGAATCTTTTATTTTATTTTATTTTTTAAATTTTTATTTATTTATGATAGTCACAGAGAGAGAGACAGACACAGGCAGAGGGAGAAGCAGGCTCCATGCAGCGGAAGCCCGACGTGGGATTCGATCCCGGGTCTCCAGGATCGCGTCCTGGGCCAAAGGCAGGCCCCAAACCGCTGCGCCATTCAGGGATCCCCTGATTCGAATCTTTTAGATTTGATTTGATACGATTCTTTTCAATTCGATGTGATTCGATTCGATTCATTTCGATTCGTTTCGATTCTCTTTGATGTTTTTTGATTCGATCTTTTCAATCGATTTAATTCGATTCAATTCATTTTGATTCGATTCGATTCGAATTTTTCGATTCTATTCTTTTCAATTCGATTCTTTTCGATTTGATTCGATTCGATTTTTTTCTATTAGATTCTTTTTGATTCGATTCGACTTGACTCTTCGTTTCGATTTGATTCTTTTCGATTCGATTTGATTCTTTTCGTTTCGATTAGATTCTTTTCGATTAGATTCTTTTCGATTCGATTCGATTTGATTCTTCTCCATTCGATTCGATTTGATTCTTTTCGATTCGATTCGATAAGGTTCTTTTCGTTCGATTCAATTCTGTTCGATTCTATTCCATTCGATTCGATTCTTTTCAATTCGATTTTATTCGATTCTTTTCGTTTCGATTCGATTCTTTTTTATTTGATTCGATTCGATCATTTGGATTCAATTTGTTACATTTCGATTCGATTCTTTTCGATTACGTTCGATTCTACTCTTTTCAATTCGATTGGATTCTTTTCCATTCGATATGATTCCATTTGTTTCGATTTTTTCGATTCGTTTCAATTCGAATCTATTCAATTATTTTTTTTAACATTTTTTTTAAAAATTTTATTTATTTATGATAGTCATCAGAGAGAGAGAGAGAGGCAGAGACACAGGCAGAGGAAGAAGCAGGCTCCATGCACTGGGAGCCCGATGTGGGATTCGATCCCGGGTCTCCAGGATTGCGCCCCGGGCCAAAGGCAGGCGCTAAACTGCTGCGCCACCCAGGGATCCCCTATTCGATTCTTTGCTATTCAATTCGATTCGATTGATTCTTTTCGATTCATTCGATTCCATTCCATTCGATTCGATTCTTTTCGATTCGATTCGATTCTTTTCGATTCGATTTTTTCGATTCCATTCTTTTCAATTCCATTCTTTTCGATTTGATTCTTTTCGTTTCAATTCGATTCGATTCTTTTCAATTTGATTCGATTCGATTCTTTTCGTTTCGATTAGATTCTCTTCGATTCGATTCTTTTCGATTCGATTCGATTTGATACAATTCAATTCTTTTCAATTCGATACCATTCAATTCGATTCTTCTCGAATCGATTCAATTCAATTCGATTCTTTTCGATTCGATTCTTTTTGATTTGATTCGATTCGATCATTTGGATTCGATTTGTTACATTTTGATTCGATTCTTTTCGATTCGATTCGATTCGATTCGATTCAATTTTTTTGGATTTAATTGGATTCGTTTAGATAATTTTTGATTCGATTCAATTCTTTCCCCCTAGCTTCGATTCGATTCTACTCGATTCAATTCATTTCGATTCTTCTTGATTCAATTCTTTTCTATTCTTTTGATTCGGTTTGATTCTTTTCGATTCAATTCGATTCTTTTCGACTTGATTCAATTCGATTGTTTTTTAATCCATTTGATTTGATTCGATTATTTTCGATTTGAGTCGATTTGATTCGATTCGATTATCGATTCGATTCAATTCCAATTATTTTCGATTCGATTCGATTCTTTTTTATTCAATTCGATTCAATTATTTTCGTTTCGATGCAATTCGATTCGATTCTTCTCATTCCAATTCAATTCGATTCTTTCGAATTCGATTCGATTCGATTCTTTTCGTTTCGATTCGATTCTTTTTTATTTGATTCAATTCTTTTCAATTTGATTTGATACTGTTCAATTCAATTCTTTTCAACTCAATTCAATTCGATTCGATTCTTTTCGATTAAATTCGATTCGATTCTTTTCGATTCGATTCGATTCTTTTTGATTCAATATGATTTGATCGATTCTTTTCAATATGAATCAATTCGATTCCATTCTTTTTGATTCGATTTGATTCGATTCTTTTAGATTTGATTTGATACGATTCTTTTCAATTCGATTCGATTCGTTTCGATTCATTTCGATTCTCTTTGATGTTTTTTGATTTGATCTTTTCAATCAATTTGATTCGATTCGATTAATTTCGATTCGATTCGATTCGAATTTTTCTATTCTATTCTTTTCAATTCGATTCTTTTCGATACGATTCGATTCGATTTTTTTCTATTCGATTCTTTTCGATTTGATTCAATTCGTCTCTTTTCGTTTTGATTCTATTCTTTTCGATTCGATTTGATTCTTTTCGTTTCGATTAGATTCTCTTCGATTTGATTCTTTTTGATTCAATTCTTTTCGATTCGATTCGATTTGATTCTTCTCCATTCGATTCGATTCGATTCTTTTCGATTCGATTCGATAAGATTCTTTTCATTCGATTCAATTCTGTTCGATTCTATTCTATTCGATTAGATTAGATTCGATTATTTTCAGTTCGATTCTATTCGATTCTTTTCGTTTCAATTCGATTTTTTTCGATTTGATTCGATTCGATCATTTGGATTCAATTTGTTACATTTCGATTCGATTCTTTTCGATTCAGTTCGATTAGATTCTTTTCAATTCAATTCGATTTGATTCGATTCTTTTCAATTCGATATGATTCGATTCGATTCTTTTCTATTCGATTCAACTCAACTTGATTCTATTAGATTCGATTTTTTCAAATCGAAATCGATTCGATTCTTTTCAATTCGATTCGATTAGATTCTTTTCGTTTCAATTAGATTCTTTTCTATTTTATTTGATTCGATTCTTATCAATTCGATTCGGTACTGTTCGATTCGATTCTTTTCGATTCAATTCGATTGGAATCGATTCTTTTCGATTCAATTCGATACAATTTGATTCTTTTCGATTCTATTCGATTCTTTTCATTTTGATTCGATTCGATTCGACGCTATTCAACTTGATTCTTTTCGATTCGATTCGATTCGTTTCGATGCTATTCAATTCGATTCTTTTCGATTAGATTTGATAATATTTGATTCGATTTAATTCGATTGTTTTCAATTCGTTTTGATTCTTTTCATTGTATTCGACTCAATTCTATTCGATTTGATTCGATACGATTCGATTCTTTTTGATTCGATTCGAATCTTTTCGATTCTATTCGATTTGATTCTTTTCAATTCAATTCGATATGATTCGATTCTTTTCGATTCAATGATACCATTCGATTTGATTCTATTCGATTAGATTCCTTTCTTTTCGGTTCGATTTGATTCTTTTCGATTCGATTCTTTTCAATTCGAATCGATTATGTTCCATTGGATTCTTTACGATTCAATTCGATTCAATACGATTCTTTTCGACTTGATTTGATTCATTTTGATTCGATTCGATTCTTTTCGATTCAATTCGATTCGATTCATTTGATTCAATTAAATACGATTCTATTCTTTTCGATTCGATTCGATCTGATTTTTTTTGATTCGATACGATTCGATTAGATTCTTTTCGATTTGATTCAATGATTCTTTTCAATTCGATTCGATTCGTTTTGATTCGTTTTGATTCTCTTTGATATTTTTGATTCGATCTTTTCAATCGATTTGATTCGATTCGATTCTTTTCAATTCAATTCTTTTCGATTAGATTTGATTCTTTTCGATTCGATTCGATTTGATTCTTTTCGTTTACATTCGATTCTTTTCGATTCGATTCGATTCGAATCTTTTCGTTTCGATTAGATTCTCTACAATTCGATTCTTTGGATTCGATTCTTTTTGATTCAATTCGATTTGATTCTTTTCGATTCGATTCGATTCGATTCTTTTCAATTCGAATCGATTCAATACGATTCGATTACTTTTGGTTCGATGCAATTTGATTCGATTTTTTTCTAATTGATTTGATTCGATTTGATTATTTTCGATTCAACTCGATTAGATTCAATTCGATTATCGATTCAATTCAATTCCAATTATTCTCGATTCAATTCGATTCGATTATTTTTTATTCATTTCAATTATTTTCGATTCGATGTGATTCGATTCGATTCTTTTTGATTCAATCAATTCGATTTGATTCTTTTCAATTCGATTCGATTCTTTTCGATTTGATTGCATTTGATTCAATTCTTTTCGATTCAATTCGATTCCATTCTTTTCGATTCGATTCGATTCTTTTCATTATGGTTCAATTCGATTCGATTCTTTTCAATTCGATTTGATTCTTTTCGGTTCGCTTCGATTCTATTCTTTACGATTCAATTCGATTCTTTTGTATTCTTTACGATTCAATTTGATTCGATTATTTTCGATTCGATTAGATTCAATTTGATTCGTTTTTTTCGAATCGATTCAATTCTTTTCGATTCCACTCCTTTCGACTTGATTTATTTGGATTCTATTCTTTTCGACTCGATTAGATTCTATTCTTTTCAATTCGATTCGATTCTTTTTGATTCGTTTCTTTTCGATTCTATTCGAATATTTTCATTTCGATTAGATTCTTTTCGATTCAATTCGATTCTATTCGAAACTCTTAGATTCAATTCTTTTTGATTCGATTGTTTTCGATTCGATTCAATTCAATTCTTTTCGATTCGATTCAATTCTTTTCATTTTTTTCCATTCGATTCTTTTTATTTGATGTTTCGATTATTTTCGATTCGATTTGATTTGATTCTTTTCCATTCGATTCGATATTTTCGATTCGATTCAATTCTTTTTTATTAGATTTCTTCGATTCTTTTCGATTCATTTCGATTCGATTTTTTTCATTTCGATTCGATAGTTTTTGGTTCGTTTCTTTTTGATTCGATTCAATTAGAATCTTATGATTCAAGTCTTTTTGATTCGAATTCCTTTCTTTACAAACGATTCGATTCGATTAGATTCTTTTCGATTCGATTCGATTCTTTTCCATTCGATTCGATATTTTCGATTCGATTCGACTCTTTATTAGATTTTTTCGATTCTTTCCTATTCGATTTGATTCGATTCTTTTCGATTTGATTTGATTCTTTTCTATTCGATACAATTCGATTTGATCCTTTTCGATTCGATTCTTTTCAATTCGATTCGATTCGATTCTTATATTCGATTCGATTTGATCTTTTTTCGATTCAATTCGATTCTCTCCGATTCGATTCGATTTTTTTCGATAGTTTTTTCCATTCGATAGTTTTCTATTCGTTTCTTTTCTATTCGATTCTATTCTTTTCGATTCGATTCGATTCGATTAGAATCTTTCTATTCGAGTGTTTTTTATTTGAATTCCTTTCTTTTCGAATCGATTCGATTTGATTCTTTTCGATTCGATTCGATTCTTTTTGATTCGATTCGATTCGATTCTTTTTGATTCAATTCGATTATTTTCACTTCCATTAGATTCGATTCTTTTGATTCGGTGCGATTCGATTCAATATTTTTCTATTCGATTCATTTAGATTCTTTTCGATTCTAGCCTCTTCTATATTAATTTCTTTCTTTTCGAATCAATTTGATTCGATTCTTTTCGATTTGATTCGATTCGATTCTTTTCGATTCGATTCAATTCTTTTCGATTTGATTTGATTCTTTTCGATTCAATTTGATTCGATTCTTTTCGATTCGATTCGATTCTTTTCTATTCGATTTGATTCGATTCGATCCTTTTCGATTCGATTCGATTCTTTTCGATTTGATTTGATTCTTTTCCATTCGATAAAATTTGATTCGATCCTTTCGATTCGATTAGATTCTTTTTGATTCGATTCGATTAGATTCTTATATTCGATTCCATTCGATCTTTTTTGATTCGATTCGATTCTCTTCGATACGATTCAATTCGATTTTTTTCATTTCCATTCGACAATTTTCTATTCGTTTCTTTTCTATTTGATTTGATTCTATTCTTTTCTATTCAATTCGATTCGATTCGAATCTTTCTAATCGAATGTTTTTGATTTGAATTCCTTTCTTTTCGAATCGATTCGATTCTTTTCGATTCGTTTCGATTTGATTATTTTGATTCGATTCGATTTGATTCGATTATTTTCACTTCCATTCGATTCAATTCTTTTGATTTGGAGCAATTCGATTCGATTTTTTTCTATTCGTTTCGATTCGATTCTTTTCGATTCGATTCTTTTCGATTCGAATATCTTTCTTTTCAAATCGATTTGATTCGATTCTTTTCTATTCGATTCGATTCGATTCTTTTCTATTTGATTTTATTTTTTTTTATTTGAGTTGATTCTTTTCGAGTCTCTTTGATTTGGTTTTTACGAATCGATTCCATTCTTTCGATTCAATCTTCGATTCGATTATTTTGGATTCGATTCTTTTCGATTCGATTCGATTCCTTTCTTTTTTTTTCGATTCGATTCTTTTCGAATCGAATTCTTTTCGATTCAATTCGATTCAGTTCTTTTCTATTCTTTTCAATTCGATTGGATTCGATTATTTTCTATTTGATTCAATTCAATTCGATTTGTTTCTTTCTAAACGATTCAATTCTTTTCGATTCCACTCCTTTCGACTCGATTCATTTGGATTCGATTATTTTCGATTCGATTCGATTCTTTTTGATTCAATTCGATTTGATTCTTTTTAATTCATTTCTTTTTGATTCCATTCGAATGTTTTTGGTTCGATTAGATTCTTTTCGATTGAATTCGATTTGATTTAAAACTCTACGATTCGATTGTTTTCGATTGGATTCGATTATTTTCGATTCGATTCAATTCAATTCTTTTCGATTCGATTTGATTCTTTTCGATTCGATTCGATGTTTTTCTATTCGATTCTTTTTTATTTGATTTGTTTCGATTATTTTCTATTCTATTTGATTCGATTCTTTTCGATTCATTTCGATTCTTTTTGATTTGTTTAGAATTGATTAGATCCTTTTCGATTCGATTCAATTCGATTTTTTTTGATTCGATACGATTTTTTTCTTTTTGATATGATAGTTTTCGATTAGTTTCTTTTCGATTCTATTCGATTCGATTCTTTTTGTTTCGGTTAGATTTGATTCGAATCTATCGATTCGAGTCTTTTTGAGTCGAATTCCTTTCTTTTAAAATTGATTCCATTCAATTCTATTCGATTCGATTCAATTCGATTCGTTTTTTCTGAAACAATTCGATTCTTTTTGATTCCACTTTTTTTCGATTAGATTCATTTGGATTTGATAGTTTTCGATTCGATTAGATTCTATTCTTTTCGAATCGATTCGATTCAATTCTTTTTGATTCGTTTCTTTTTGAAACCATTCGAATCTTTTCGGTTCGATCAGATTCTTTTCGATTCAATGCGATTCGATTCGAAACTCTTCGATTCAATTGTTTTCGATTCGATTGGATTCGTTTGTATTCGATTCGATTTGATTCAATTCTTTTCGATTAGATTTGATTCTTTTCAATTCGATTCGATTTTTTCTATGCGATTCTTTTTTATTTGATTTATTTCGATTATTTCCTATTCGATTCGATTCTTTTTGATTCGATTCGATTCTTTTTGATTCGTTTAGAATTGATTAGATCATTTTCGATATAATTCGATTCGATTTTTTTGATTCGATACGATTTTTTTCTTTTCGATATGATAGTTTTCGATTAGTTTCTTTTTGATTCTATTCGATTCGATTCTTTTGGTTTCGATTTGATTTGATTCGAATCTTTCGATTCGAGTCTTTTCAATTCGAATTCCTTTCTTTTAAAATCAATTCGATTCAATTCTTTTCGATTCGATTCACTTCGATTCATTTTTTCTTAAACAATTCGATTCTTTTTGATTCCATTCTTTTCGATTAGATTCATTTGGATTCGAAAGTTTTCGATTCGATTAGATTCGATTCTAATGAATCGATTCGATTCGATTCTTTTTGATTCGTTTCTTTTTGATTCCATTCGAATCTTTTTGGTTCGATTAGATTCTTTTCGATTCAATTCGATTCGAATGGAAACTCTTCGATTGAATTCTTTTCAATTCGATTCTTTTTGATTCGATTCGATTCGATCCTTTTCGATTCGATTCAATTCATTTCTTTTCGATTCGAATTTTTCTATTCAATTCCTTTTTATTTGATTTGTTTCAAATATTTTCGATTCGATACGATTCTTTTCAATTCGATGCGATTCGATCCTTTTGGATTCGATTTGATTCAATTCCGTTTTTTTCGTATCGATACGATAGTTTCCGATTCTTTTCGATTCTATTCGATGTGATTCTATTTGTTTCGATTCCATTTGCATGTGGAAGTATCAGACTTGTACTCAACATTATCAGAGTTGAATATAGCGATTTCAAACGGCCTTCTTCAATCAGAGTGTAGCTAGTTTCTAACTCCAATGTACGAGTGGGTAGCAGACATCAGCCTCCCAGGCGTACACACTTTTGAGAGTTGAGCTTATGGCCTGTACTTCCCACATCCTCCTCCAGGTACACTGTGCTGGTAACAGGCGTAGGCTCGATGCATGACTGAAGTGTTGTGAGAGATAAGACGAAAGTCCCGGCACACAAGAATAGGGCCTCGAAGCTCAATCCTGCGATTTCCTAGTAATTCATGTCTTAGGTGCTACATACTAAGTTCCATACGTGAGAGCTAGCTGAACCCCAAGTCCAAAAGCATCTCTCTTCCAAGAGTTGAGTTCACACCAAAACCCTCACAGTTCCACATTAACTGCAGAATGAGTTTTGAACATCTTCACCAGAGACATTTGTCAGAAGCTTGTGAGAAGCAAGTGGAATAATGCAGGCCTGGAAGGTGTCTGCAAGTGCAGTAGAGTGGTATTCTTCGAACTTCATGAGTTAGAAGACTGCTATGATCTTACGGCCATTAGAACGCAGCCAGTTGAAAGCTGGCTTCTAGGCATGCTCTCTTGTGAGAGTTGAGCTCTGGGCAGGACCCTCCCGCATCCTGCCTGCCCATACTCATACCTGCTAACATCCTTAAGTGAGATGATGGGAGAGATTGGAGAAATGCAAGTGGAAGCGCCAAGACTGTACTCATATGCATCTGACTTCAATACAGCGATTGCCAACGTCCTTGTTCAATTACAGTGTAGCTTGGGTATACCTCGCTTCGATAAGTGTTTAGCAGACATCAGCCTACAAAGCATACACATTGCTGAGAGTTGAGCTTATGGCATGTACCTCCCCAATCCTGACTGCCTGAAAGTTCGGCTTCCACAGCATTTCGTTGTATACGGGAGAGAAGCGGAGTATAAACCAAGTGTCTCCCTTGTCAATATCGTGCCTAGCGGACAGTGGCCTACTAGGCATGCACACTCCTTTGGCTTGAGCTTACCTTCCACATGCTGACTGCCTGTACACTTCACTTCCAAAGGATTTCGTTTGATACGGGATGCAATTTTTGCAAGAGCCAAGTGTCTCTTAGTTCAATCCAGCGACTTCTGAGGAATTCCTCCCTAAGACGGGAGCTACATACTAACTTCCAACCTGAGAACGTAGCTGAAAGCTCTCTTGGGGAACTTCCCGCTCGGAGATAAGCTGAAACATGGTCCTTCCCAGTTCCACACTGCCTGCAGATACAGTTACGAACATCCTCACTAGACATGTTTGTCAGAAGCTCATGGGATGCAAGGGCCAGCGGCAGGCTTCAATGGTTTTGTCTCCAGGTGCAGTAGAGCGGTAGTCATGGAACGTCCCACCTTACAATGCTGCTACATTCTCACGGCCATCAGAACGAGCTAGTAGAAAGCTGGCTTCTAGGCATGCTTCCTTCTGAGGCTGAGTTCAGGGCAGGACCATCTTGCATCCTGCCTGCCCATAGACGTAACTGCTAATATCCTTATGTTAGGTGCTGGGAGAGGGTGGCGAAATGCATGTGAAAGTGTCAGGCCTGTACTCACGATTATCTGAGTTGAATACAGCAATTTCAAACAGCCTTCTTCAAAGAGTGTAGCTAGTTTCTAACTCCCATGAATGAGTGGGTAGCAGACATCTGCCTCCCAGGCTACACACTTTTGAGAGTTGAGTTTATGGCCTGTACTTCCCACATCCTGCCTGCAGGTACATTTCGCTGCAAACAGGCCTAGGCTCGATGCGTGACTGAAGTGCTGTGAGAGGTAAGTGGAAAGTCTCGGCACACAAGACTAGTGCCTCCAAGCTCAATCCAGCGATTCCCAGTAATTCCTGTCTTAGACAGGTGCTACATACTAAGTTCCATACGAGAGAAGCTAGCTGAACCCCGAGTCCAAAAGCATCTCTGTTTTGAGAGTTGAGCTCACACCCAGTCCCTCACAGTTCCACACTGCCTGCAGAATGAGTTTTCAAAATCTTCACCTGAGACGTTTGTCAGAAGCTTGTGAGACACAAGTGGAATAATGCCGGCCTGGAAGGTGTCTCCAGGTGCAGTAGAGTGGTATTCTTCGAACCTCCTGAGTTAGAAGACTGCTTTAGTCTCACAGCCATTAGAACGCAGCTGGTTGAAAGCTGGCTTCTAGGCATGCTCTCTTGTGAGAGCGGAGCTGAGGGCAAGACTCTCCCCCATCCTGCCTGCCCATAGTCATAGCTGCTAACATCCTTAAGTGAGGTGCTGGGAGAGGTTGGAGAAATGCGAGTGGAAGTGTCAGGACTCTACTCACGTGTATCTGAGTTCAATACAGCGATTGCCAATGTCCTTGTTCAATTAGAGTGCAGCTGGGGTATACCTCACCTCAATAAGTGTCTGGCAGACATCGGCCTGCAAAGCATACACACTTCTGAGAGTTGAGCTTATGGTCTCTACCTCCTCCATCCTGACTGCCTGTATGTTTCGCTTCCACAGCATTTCGTTGTATGCAGGAGAGTAGCAGAGTGAGAACCAAGTGTCTGCCTTGTCAATTTTGCGCCTAGACGACAGCTGCCTCCAAGGCATGACCACTCCAATGGATTGAGCTTAGGACTTGAACCTCCACATGCTCACCGCCTGTACGCTTCGCTTCCAAAGGATTTCTTTCAATACGGGACACAAGTTTTGCAAGACGCAAATGTGTCTTAGTTCAAACCACAACTTACGAGGAATTCCCCCTCAGATGGGAGCTACATACTAACTTCCAAACATGAATACCTAGCTGAAAGCTCTCTCTCTGCGGAATATCCCTCTCAGAGATGAGCTGAAACAGTCCTTCCCAGTTTCTCACTGCCTGCAGATACAGTTACAAACATCCTCACTAGACATGTTTGTTAGAAGCTTATGGGACACAAGGGGCAAGCTGCAGGCTTCAAGTTTGTGTCCTCAGGTGCAGTAAAGTGGTATTCATGGAACATCCAGAATTACAATGATGCCACTTTCCCATGGCCATCAGAACGCAGTTAGTAGAAAGCTGGCTTCGGGGCATGCCTCGTTTTGAAAGCTGAGCTCAGGGCAGGACCCTCCCGCATCCTGCCTGCTCGTAGTCATAGCTGCTAACATCCTTATGTTAGGTGCTGTGAGAGGTTAGAGAAATGCAAGTGGAAGTGTCAGGGGTGTACTCACGTGCCTCTGACTTCAATACAGCGATTGCCACATCCTTGTTCAATTAGAGTGTAACTCGTGTATACCTCGCCTCGATATGTGTCTAGCAGACATCAGCCTGCAAAGCATACACACTTCTGAGAGTTGAGCTTATGGCCTGTACGTTCTGCTTCCACAGCATTTCGTTGTATCGGGAGAGTAGCAGAGTGAGAACCAAGTGTCTGCCTTGTCAATTTTGCGCCTAGCCGACAGCTGCCTGCAAGGCATGCACACTCCTTTGGATTGAGCTTAGGAATTGAATCTCCCACATGCTGACTGCCTGTACGCCTCGCTTCCAAACGATTTCATTCGATACGGGACCCAAGTTTTGCGAGAGGCAAATGTGTCTTAGTTCAATCCAGCAACTTCTGAAGAATTGCTCCCTCAGATGGGAGCTACATACTAACTTCCAAACCTGAAACCTAGCTGGAAGCTCTCTCTCTGGGGAATTTCCTTCTGTGAGAAGAACTGACACGCCATTCTTCCCACTTCCACACTGCCTACAGATGCAGTTATGTACATCCTCACTAGACATGTTTTCAGAAGCTCACGGGACACAAGGGCCAGCTGTAGGCTTCAATGGTTGTGTCTCCAGATGCATTAGAGCGGTATTCATTGTAAGCGTACCGCCTTACAATGCTGCTACATTCACAAAGCCATCAAAAGGAGCTAGTAGATAGCTGGTTTTTAGGCATGCTTCCTTTTGAGAGCTAAGATCATGTCAGGACCCTCCCTCATCCTGCCTGCCTGTAGACGTAACTGCTAATATGCTTATGTTAGGTGCCACATGCTAACTGCCTGTAGACATAGGTCCTAGCATCCTTATGTTAGGTACTGGAAGGGGTTGTGTGAAAAGCCTGTGGAAGTGAGAGGCCTGCACTCTCGTGTATCTGAGTCCAGTACAGCGATTGCCAACGTCCTTGTTCAATTCGAGTGTAGCTCAGTTCTAGCTCCCCTGTATAAGTGTCTAGCAGACATCGGCCTGCAAAGCATACACACTTCTGAGAGTTGAGCTCATGGCCTTTACCTCGGCCATCCGGACTGCCTGTATGGTCTGCTTCCACAGCATTTCGTTGTATGCGGGACAGTAGCGAAGTGAGAACCAAGTGTCTGCCTTGTCAATTTCGTGCCTAGCAGACGGCTGCCTCCAAGGCATGCACATTCCTTTGGATTGAGCTTTTGGCTTGTACCTCCCACACGCTGACTGCCTGTACGCTTTGCTTCCAAAGGATTTGGTTCGATACAGGATGCAAGCTTTGTGAGTGGCAAGTGTCTCTTAGCTCAATCCAGCGACTTCTGAGGAATTCCTCTCTCAGAAGGGAGCTACTAACTAACTTCGAAACCTGAGTAACTCCTTGAAAGCTGTCTCTCTGGGGAATTTCCTTCTGCGGGGTGAGCTGACACGCCGTCCTTCCTAGTTCCACAATGCCTGCACATGGAGTTACGAATATCCTCACTAGACATGTTTGTCAGAAGTTCGTGGGACGCAAGGGGCAAGCTGAAGGCTGCAATGCTTGCGTCTCCAGGTGCAGAAGAGCGGTATTGTCAGAACGTCCTGCGTTACAATGCTGCTACGTTCTCACGGCCATAGCAACTCAGCTAGTGGAAATCTAGCTTGCAGGCATGCTTCCTTTTGAGAGCAGAGCTCAGGGCAGGACCCTTCCGCATCCTGACTCAGTCTAGACATAACTGCTAACATCCTTATGTTAGGTGTTGGAAGACGTTGTGACAAAAGCATGTGGAAGCGTTGGGCCTGAACTCACGTGTATCTGAGTTGAATAGAGATTTCCAACGGCCTTCTTCAATCAGAGTGTAGCTAGTTTCTAACTCCCATGTACGAGTGAATAGCAGACATCTGCCTCCCAGACGTACACACTTTTGAGAGTTCAGCTTATGGCCTGTACTTCCCACATCCTGCCTGCAGGTACACTTCACTGCAAACAGGCCTAGGCTCGATGGGTGACTGAAGTGTTGTGAGAGGTAAGCGGAATGTCCCGGCACACAAGACTAGTGCCTCCAAGCTCAATCCAGAGATTTCCTAGTAATTCCTGTCTCAGACTGGTGCTACATACTAAGTTCCATAGATGAGAAGCTAGCTGAACGCCCTGTCCAAAGGCAACTTACTTCTGAGAGTTGAGCTCACACTCAGTCCCTCACAGTTCCACACTGCCTGCAGAATGAGTTTCCAACATCTTCAACATAGACGTTTTTCAGAGGCTTCTGAGACGCAAGTGGAACAATACAGACCTGGAGGGTATGTCCAGGTGCAGGAGAGTGGTAGTCTTTTAACCTCCTGACTCAGAATACTGCTGCGTTCTGGTAAGAATGCAGCTGGTTGAAAGATGGCTTCTAGGTATGCTTCCTTGTGAGAGCTGAGGTCAGGGCAGACCCTCATGCATCCTGACTGCCTGTAGACATAGGTCCTAGCATCCTTACGTTAGGTGCTGGAAGGGGTGGTGTGACAAGCCTGTGGAAGTGACAGGCCTACACTCTCGTGTATCTGAGTTCAGTACAGCGATTGCCAACGTCCTTGTTCAATTCGAGTGTAGCTCGGTTCTAGCTCCCCTGAATAAGTGTCTAGCAGACATCGGCCTGCAAAGCATACACACTTCTGAGAGTTGAGCTCATGGCCTTTACCTCGGCCATCCTGACTGCCTGTACGGTGTGCTTCCACAGCATTTCGTTGTATGCAGGACAGTAGCGAAGTTAGAACCAAGTGTCTGCCTTGTCAGTTTCGCGCCTTGCAGATGGCTGCCTCTAAGGCATACACACTCCTTTGGATTGAGCTTATGGTTTGTACCTCCCACACGTTGACCGCATGTATGCTTCGCTTCCAAAAGATTTCGTTCGATACAGGACGCAAGCTTTGTGAGCAGCAAGTGACTCTTAGCTCAATCCAGCGACTTCTGAGCAATTTCTCCCTCAGAAGGGAGCTGCATACTAACTTCCAAACCTGAGTACCTCGTTGAAAGCTGTCTCTCTGGGGAACTTCCTTCTGCGAGGTGAGCTGACACACGGTCCTTCCCAGTTCCACAGTGCCTGCACATGGATTTACGAATATCCTCACTAGACATGTTTGTCGGAAGCTCGTGGGACGCAACGGC
The DNA here is from genome assembly GCF_011100685.1 of Canis lupus familiaris. Classification (NCBI taxonomy): domain Eukaryota; kingdom Metazoa; phylum Chordata; class Mammalia; order Carnivora; family Canidae; genus Canis; species Canis lupus. The sequence goes on along the minus strand of NW_023330693.1, from coordinate 43,891 downwards.
CAAGGTGCAGGCTTCAATGTTTGTGTCTCCAGGGGCAGTAGAGCGGTATTGACGGAACATCCTGACTTACAATGCTGCTTCTTTTACATGGCCATAACAACTCAGCTAGTGGAAATCTAGCTTGCAGGCATGCTTCCTTTGGAGAGCAGAGCTCAGGGCAGGACCCTTCCGCATCCTGACTCAGTCTAGACATAACTGCTAACATCCTTATGTTAGGTGTTGGAAGACGTTGTGAGAAAAGCATGTGGAAGCGTTGGGCCTGAACTCACGCGTATCTGAGTTGAATACAGCGATTTCCAACGGCCTTCTTCTATCAGAGTGTAGCTAGTTTCTACCTCCCATGTACGAGTGGATAGCAGACATCTGCCTCCCAGGCGTACACACTTTTTAGAGTTAGCTTATGGCCTGTACTTCCCACATCCTGCCTGCAGGTACACTTCGCTGCAAACAGGCCTAGGTTCGATGCGTGACTGAAGTGTTGTGAGAGGTAAGCGGAATGTCCCGGCACACAAGACTAGTGCCTCCAAGCTCAATCCAGTGATTTCCTCGTAATTCCTGTCTCAGACTGGTGCTACATACTAAGTTCCATAGGTGAGTAGCTAGCTGAACTCCCTGTCCAAAGGGAACTTACTTCTGAGAGTTGAGCTCACAGTCCCTCACAGTTCCACACTGCCTGCAGAATGAGTTTCCAACATCTTCAACATAGACGTTTTTCAGAGGCTTCTGAGACACAAGTGGAACAATGCCGACCTGGAGAGGATGTCCAGGTGTAGGAGATTGGTAATTTTGGAACCTCCTAACTCAGAATACTGCTGCATTCCCACTGCCATAAGAACATAGTTGGTGGAAAGCTGGCTTCTAGGCATGCTTCCTTGTGAGAGCTGAGTTCAATGCAGTACCCTCCCGCATCCTGACTGCCTGTAGACATAGGTCCTAGCATCCTTATGTTAGGTGCTGGAAGAGGTTGTGTGACAAGCCTGTGAAAGTGACAGGCCCGTACTCTCATGTATCTGAGTTCAGTACAGCGATTGCCTACGTCCTTGTTCAATTCGAGTGTAGCTCGGTTCCAGCTCCCCTGAATAAGTGTCTAGCAGACATTGTCCTGCAAAGCATACACACTCCTGAGCCTTGAGCTTATGGTTGCACCTCCCCCATCCTGTCAGCCTGTACGGTCTGCTTCCACAGCATTTCATTGTATGTGGAACAGGAGCGAGGTGAGAACCAAGTGTCTGCCTTGTCAGTTTTGCGCCTAGCAGACGGCTGCCTCCAAGGCATGCACACTCCTTTGGATTTAGCTTGTGACTTGTTCCTCCCCACAGCCCGAGGAGAAGGTGGAGGGTGACACTTTAAGCTGAATGACCTGTGTCTTGAAGAAGTTGGCTTTCTTTACTTGGGAAAGATATCATGCCAAAAAAAATTAAAAAGAAAGAAAAAGAAAACATTACCTATAATGGAAAGAGTATTATCGCTGAGACATGTGTAGGAAGCTTTGCCACTGCCATCAAGGTGGGTGACACAAAAGGCAATCTGGAATGAAGAAGCAGGAACGTGTTAACTATTTAATAAAATACATTCATTATGCAAGTCTCCAACTTCCTGCTACTTGGACTCTCATTCTTATAGATTAGGAGGAGGTTCCTCTCTTTCACAATTGCTGCAGAATCGTTTTGTATGAAGTATGGTCGTGCCTCCCTGACTCCCTGAAAACCATGAGCATCGATGTTGACTGCTGGATCTGTCACCTCAGCAAACTGGATGTGACTTGTGCCTTGTTGGATTGCCAGAATGTAGAAAGAAATGTACTGTTCTTTTTTTTAAACAATGTAATTGCTACTTGATAAGGACCGAACATTATTTTAGTTTCATGTTTAATTTGAATTAAATATATTCTGTGGTTTAAAAAAAAAGAATCGAATCGGATAGAAAATAATTGAAACAAATCAAATAAAAAGGAATCGAATGGAAAAAATCGAATCGAAAAGAAATGAATTGAATCTAATTGAAAAGAATCAAATCGAATCGAAAAGAATCGAATCGAAAAGAATTCAATCGAAGTATTTCGAATCAAATCGAAAATAATTTAATCGAACTGAAAAGATTAGAATGGAATCAAAAAGAAACAAATCAAATATAATCGAATAGAATCGAATCGAAAATAATCGAATCTAATCGAATCAAAAAGTATCGAATCCAAATGAATCTAATCAAAAAGAGTAGAATCAAAAATAATTGAATTGCTTCAGAAAAAACGAATTGAATTGAATCGAATCGAAAAGAATTGAATCGAATCGATTCTAAAAGAAAGGAATTCGAATCAAAAAGAATCGAAAGATTCGAATCAAATCGAATTGAAACAAAAAGTATCGAATCGAATACAATTGAAAAGAAACTAATCCAAAACTATCATATCGAAAATAAAAAAATCATATCGAATTAAAAAAAATCGAATTGAATCGAATTGAAAATTATCTAATCAATTCGAAACGAATCAAAAAGAATCGAATCGAATCGAAAAGAATCGAATCGAATCGAATAGAAAATAATCGAAACAAATCAAATAAAAAAGAATCGAATAGAAAAAAATTGAATCGAATCGAAAAGAATCAAATCGAATTGAAAAGAATTGAATCAAATCGAATCAAAAACAATCGAATCCAATCGAAAACAATTGAATCGAAGAGATTTGAATCAAATTGAATTGAATCGAAAAGAATCTAATCGAAACGAAAACATTCGAATAGAATCAAAAAGAAATGAATTAAATAGAATCAAATCGGAATGAATCAAAAAGAATCGAATCTAATTGAATCAAAAATAATTGAATCCAAATGAATCGAGTCCAAAGGAGTGAAATGGAAAAGAATCGAATCGTTTAGAAAGAAATGAATCGAATTGAATCGAATCGAATCCAAAATAATCGAATCAAATCGAATTGAAAAGAATCAAATCGAATCAAAAAGAATCAAATCGAATTGAAAAGAATCGAATTCAAAATAATCGAATCAAAGAGTCGAATCGAAAAGAATCGAAACGATTTGAATAAACCGAATCGAAGAGACTCGAAAAGAATCGAATCAAATCGAATCAAAAAGAATCGAATCGAATTGAAAAGAATCGAATCGAATCGAATCAAAAAGAATCGAATCGAATTGAAAAGAATCGAATCGAATCGAATCAAAAAGAATCGAATCATACCGATTTGAAAAGACATTCGAATTGAAAAGAATCGAATAGAAAAGAATTGAATAGAAAAAAATCGAATCGAATCGCACCGAATCAAAAGAATCGAATCTAATGGAAGTGAAAATAATTGAATCAAATCGAATCGAATAAAAAAGAATCGAATCGAATCAAATTGAAAGGAATCGAATTGAATCGATTCGAAAATAAAGGAATTCAAATCAAAAACTTTCGAATGGAAAGATTCGAATTGAATCGAATCGAATCGAAAAGAATCGAATTGAATCGAGTAGAAAAGAAACGAATAGAAAACTATCGAATGGAAATAAAAAAATCGAATCGAAGAGAATTGAATCGAATCGAAGAGAATCAAATCGAAAAGAAAAGGATCGAATCTAATTGTATCGAATAGAAAATAATCAAATCAAAACGAAAAGAATTGAATCGAATCGAAAAGGATTGAATCGAATCAAATTGAATAGAAAAGAATTGAATCTAATCGAAAAGAATCGAATCTAATCGAAAAAAATCAAATCGAATCGAAAAGAATCGAATCGAATCAAATTGAAAAGAACCGAATTAAATCGATTCGAAAAGAAAGAAATTCAAATCGAAGAGACTCGAATCAAAAAGAATCTAATCGAATCGGAAAAAATAGAATCGAAACACACCGAATCAAAAGAATCGAATGAATGGAAGTGAAAATAATCAAATTGAATCGAATTGAATCAGAAAGAATCAAATCAAATTGAATCAAAAAGAATCGAATCGAATAGAAAAGAATCGAATCGAATCGATTTGAAAAGAAAGGAATTCAAATAAAAAACACTCGAATAGAAAGATTCGAATCGAATCGAATCGAAAAGAATAGAATCGAATCGAATAGAAAAGAAATGAATAGAAAACTATCGAATGGATACAAAAAAAATCGAATCGAAGAGAATCGTATCGAATCGAAAAAATCGAATCAAATCGAATATAAGAATCGAATCGAATTGAAAATAATCGAATCGAATCGAAAAGGATTGAATCGAATTGTATCGAATAGAAAAGAATCAAATCAAATCGAAAAGAATCGAATCGAATCGAAAAGGATCGAATCGAATCAAATCAAATAGAAAAGAATCGAATGAAAAGAATCTAATTGAATTGAATCGAAAAGAATAGAATCAAATCGAAAAGAATAGAATCAAATCGAAAAGAATCGAATCAAATCGATTCGAAAAGAAAGAAATTTGAATAGAAGAGACTTGAATTGAAAAGAAACGAGTAGAATCGAATAAAAAAATCGAATCAAATCGCACCGAATCAAAAGAATAAAAATCAATGGAAGTGAAAATTATCGAATCGAATCCAATCGAATCAAAATGAATCAAATCGAAAAGGATCGAATCGAATCGAATAGAAAAGAAAGGAATTCAAATCAAAAACACTCGAATAGAAAGATTCGAATCGAATCGAATCGAAAAGAACCGAATCGAATGGAATAGAAAAGAAACGAATAGAAAACTATCGAATCGAAACAAAAAAATCGAATCGATTCATATCGAATTGAATCGAAAAAGATCAAATCGAATCGAATAAAAGAATCGAATCAAATCGAATCGAAAAGAATTGAATCGAATCGAAAAGAATCGAATCGAATTGTATCGAATAGAAAAGAATCAAATCAAATCGAAAAGAATCGAATTGAATTGAAAAGGATCGAATCGAATCAAATCGAATAGAAAAGAATCGAATCAAATTGAATCAAAAAGAATCAAATCCAATTGAAATGAATCAAATCGAATTGGAAAGAATCGAATCGAAAAGAAAATAATCAAATCGAATCGAATCAAAAAGAACTGAATCGAATCAAATTGAAAAGAATCGAAACTAATCGAATGAAATCGAAAAGAATCTAATCGAATCAATTCTAAAAGAAAGGAATTCGAATCGAAAAGACTCGAATCGAAAGATTCGAATCAAATCGAATCGAAACAAAAAGAATTGAATCGAATAGAATCGAAAAGAATCGAAACTATCATATCGAAACGTAAAAAATCATATCAAATCGAATCGAATTGAAAAGGATCGAATCAATTCGAAATGAATCAAAAAGAATCGAATCGAAAAGAAACGAATCAAAAAGAATCGAATTGAATCGAAAAGAATAGAATCTAAACGAATCGAAAAGAATCGAATCAAAATAAATCGAGTCGAAGGCGTGGATTTGAAAAGAATCGAATTGACTTAAAAAAAACGAATCGATTGAATCGAATCGAATCGAAAATAATCGAATTGAATCGAATTGAAAAGAATAGAAAAGAATCGAATCGAATCGAAAAGAATCGAATTGAACCGAAACGAAAAGAATCGAATCGAATTGAATCGAAAAGCATCGAATCGAAAAGTATTGAATCATAAAGAACCGAATCGAATCGAAAAGAATTGAATCAGAGTCGAATCGAAAAGAATCGAATCGATTTGAAAAAAACGAATTGATTCGAATCGACTCGAAAGGAATCTAATCGACTAGAAAAGAATCGAATCGAATAAAAAAGAATAGAATCGAATCAAATCGAAAAGAAACAAATCAAATGGATTAGAAAAGAAAGAAATTCGAATCGAAGAGACTCGAATCGAAAAGAATCGAATCGAATGGAATCGAAAATAATCGAATCGAATCGAATCGCACCGAATCAAAAGAATCGAATTGAATGGAAGTGAAATTAATCGAATCGAATCAAATCAAAAAGAATCGAATCGAATTGAAAAGAATCGAATCAAATCGATTCGAAAAGAAAGGAATTCAAATCAAAAACACTCGAATAGAAAGATTCGAATCGAATCGAATTGAAAAGAATTGAATCGAATCGAATAGAAAAGAAATGAATAGAAAACTATCAAACGGAAACGAAAAGAATCGAATCGAATCAAAAAGGATTGAATCGAATTGTATTGAATAGAAAAGAATCAAATAAAATCGAAAAGAATCGAATCGAATCGAAAAGGATCGAATCGAATCAAATCGACTAGAAAAGAATCGAATCGAATCGAAAAGGATCGATCAAATTGAGTCGAAAAGAATCAAATAAAAAAAGAATCAAATCAAATCGAAAAGAATCGAATCAAATCGAAAAGAATCAAATCGCATCGAAACAAATCGAAAATAATCGAATCAAATCGATTCGAAAAGAAAGAAATTTGAATAGAAGAGACTCGAATTGTAAAGAAACGAATAGAATCGAATAAAAAAATCGAATCAAATCGCACCGAATCAAAAGAATAAAAATCAATGGAAGTGAAAATTATCGAATCGAATCCAATCGAATCAAAAAGAATCGAATCAAAAAGAATCGAATCCAATCGATTCGAAAAGAAAGGAATTCAAATCAAAAACACTCGAATAGAAAGATTCGAATCGAATCGAAAAGAACCGAATCGAATGGAATAGAAAAGAAATGAATAGAAAACTATCGAATCGAAACAAAAAATCGAATCGAATCATATCGAATTGAATCGAAAAAGATCAAATTGAATCGAATCAAATCGAATCGAAAAGAATTGAATCGAATCAAAAAGAATCGAATCGAATTGTATCGAATAGAAAAGAATCAAATCAAATCGAAAAGAATCGGATCGAATTGAAAAGGATCGAATCGAATCAAATCGAATAGAAAAGAATCGAATCAAATTGAATCGAAAAGAATCAAATCCAATCGAAATTAATCGAATCGAATCAGAAAGAATCGAATCGAAACGAAAATAATCAAATCGAATCGAATCAAAACAACTGAAACGAATCAAATTGAAAAGAATCGAAACTAATCGAATGAAATCGAAAAGATTCTAATCGAATCAATTCTAAAAGAAAGGAATTCGAATCGAAAAGACTCGAATAGTAAGATTCGAATCAAATCGAATCAAAACAAAAAGAATCAAATCGTATAGAATCGAAAAGAAACGAATCGAAACTATCATATCAAAACGTAAAAAATCATATCGAATCAAAAAAATCGAATCGAATCGAATTGAAAAGGATCAAATCGATTCGAAATGAATCAGAAAGAATTGAATCGAAAAGAATCGAATCGAAAAGAAACGAATCAAAAAGAATCAAATCGAATCGAAAAGAATAGAATCTAATCGAATTGAATAGAATCGAATCAAAATAAATCGAGTCGAAAGGTGTGGAATTGAATCGAATCGATTCGAAAAAAACGAATCGATTGAATCGAATCGAATCGAAAATAATTGAATTGAATCGAATTGAAAAGAATAGAAAAGAATCGAATCAAATCGAAAAGAATCGAATCGAACCGAAACGAAAAGAATCAAATCGAATCGAAAAGAATCGAATCGAATTGAATTGAAAAGGATCGAATCGAAGAGACTCGAATCATAAAGAATCGAATCGAATCAAAGAGTTGAATCGAAAAGAATCGAATCGATTTGAAAAAAACGAATTGATTCGAATCGACTCAAAAAGAATCGAATTGAATAAAAAAGAATCACATAGAATCAAAAAGAATCGAATCGAATCAAATCGAAAAGAATCAAATCAAATCGATTCGAAAAGAAAGAAATTTGAATCGAAGAGACTCGAATCGAAAAGAATCGAATCGAATGGAATCGAAAATAATCGAATCGAATCGCACCGAATCAAAAGAATTGAATCGAATGGAAGTGAAAATAATCGAATCAAATCGAATCGAATCAAAAAGAATTGAATCGAATCGAAAAGAATCGAATCGAATCGATTCAAAAAGAAAGGAATTGAAATCAAAACCACTCGAATAGAAAGATTCGAATCGAATCAAATCGAATCGAAAAGAATCGAATCGAATCGAATAGAAAAGAAATGAATAGAAAAGTATCAAATGGAAATGGAAAAATCAAATCGAATCGAAGAGAATCGAATCGAATCGAAAAGAATCGAATCGAAAAGGATCGAATCGAATCAAATCGAATAGAAAAGAATCGGATCGAATCGAAAAGATTCGAATCGAATCGAAACAAAAAGAATTGCATCGAATAGAATCGAAAAGAACGATTCGAAAACTATCGTATCGAAACCAAAAAAATCGAATCGAATCGAATCGAATCGAATTGAAAAGAATCGAACCGAATCGAATCGAAAATAATTGAAACAAATCAAATAAAAAAGAATCGAATAGAAAAAATCAAATCGAAAAGAAATGAATCGAATCAAAAAGAATCTAATTGAAATGAATCTAATCGAATAGATTCAAATCGAATCGAGTCGAAAAGAATTGACTCGAAACGAAAAGAATCGAATCGAAAAGTATGGAATCGAATTGAAAAAAACGAATCGAATCTAATCTAAAAGAATTGAATCGAATCGAATCTAATTGAAAAGATCATATTGAATCGAATAGAAAAGAATCGAATCGAATCAAATCGATTCGAAAAGAATGGAATTCGAATCGAAAAGACTCGAATTGAAAAGAATCAAATCGAATCGAATTGAAAAGAACTGAATCGAATCAAATAGAAAAGAATAGAATTGTAAAGAATCGAATAGAATAGATTCAAATCGAGTTGAATCGATTCGAAAAGAATAGAATTGAATCGAAAAGGATCGAATCGAATCAAATCGAATATAAAAGAAACGAATCGAATCGAAATCGAATCGAATCGAATCAAATCGAAAAGAATCGAAAAAAGTCAAATAAAAAAGTATCAAATCGAATCAAAAAGTATCGAATTGAAATCGAAAGAATTGAAGCAAATTGAATAAAAAAGAATCGAAGCCAAACGATTCAAATCGAAAAGAATCAAATCAAATCAAATCGAATCAAATCACAAAAATCGATTTGAACTGAAAAGAATCGAATCAAAAAGAACCGAATTGATTCAAATCGAAAAGAATCGAATTGAAAGGAATCTAATCGAATAGATTCAAATCGAATCGGATCGAAAATAATTGATTCCAATCGAAAGGAATCGAATCGAAAAGTATCGAATCGAATTGAAAAAAACGAATCTAATCTAAATCTAAAAGAATAGAATAGAATAGAATTGAAAAGATCATATCGAATCGAATAGAAAAGTATCGAATCAAATCGATTCGAAAAGAAAGGAATTCGAATCGAAAAGACTCGAATCGAAAAGAATCAAATCAAATTGATTCGAAAAAAATCGAATCGAATCGCATGGAATCAAAAGAATCGAATCGAATGGAAGTGTAAAGAATCGAATCGAATCGAAAAGAATCTAATCGAATTGAAAAGAATCGAGTCAACACATTTGATTAGAATCGAATCAAATTGAAAAGAAATGAATCAAAAACAATTGAATCAAATTGAAAAAAATTGAATCGAATCGAATCGCATCCAAAAAAAATCCAATGGAATCGAATCGAAAAGAATCGAATCAAATCAAATCGTTTGGAAAAGAAAGGAATTCGAATTGAAAAGACTCGAATCGTAAGATTCTAATCGAATCAAATAAAAAAGAAACGAATCAAAAACTATCGAATCAAAACGAAAAAAATCGAATCGAATCGAATCGTAATGGATTGAATCGAATCGTATCGAATAGAAAAGAATCAAATCAAATCGAAAAGAATCGAATCGAATCAAAAAGAAAAAAATCTAATAAAATTATATTGAAAATATTGAATTGAATGGAAAAGAATCGAATCGAATCGAAAAGAATTAAATTGAATCGAACCGAAAACAATTGAATCGAATCGAATTGAAAGGAAATGAATCAAAAACTATCATATCGAAATGAAAAAAATCGTATCGAATCAAAATAAATCAAATCGAATCGAATTGAAAGGGATCGAATTGATTCGAAACGAATCAAAAAGAGTCGAATCGAATGGAAAAGAATCGAATCGAATCGAATCGAAAATAATTGAAACAAATCAAATAAAAAACGAATAGAAAAAATCAAATCGAATCGAAAAGAATCGAATCGAATAAAAAAGAATTAAATCGAATCGAACCGAAAACAATCGAATCGAATCGAATTGAAAAGAATTTAATCGAAGAGTTTTGAATCTAATTGAATGGAATCGAAAAGAATCGTATCTAATCGAATCGAAAAGAATCGAATCCAAATGAATCGAGTTGAAAGGAGTGGAATCAAAAAGAATCGAATCGTTTAGAAAAAAAGAATGAAAATGAATCGAATCGAATCGAAAATAATCAAATCGAATCGAATTGAAAAGAATGGAAAGAATCGAATCGAAGAGAATCAAATCGAATCGAAAAGAATCGAATCGAATTGAATCAAAAAGAATCGAACATAATCGAATCGAAAAGAATCAAATCAAATCGAAAAGAATCGAATCCAAAATAATCGAATCGAAATGTCGAATCGAAATGAATGGAATCGAATCGAAAAAAATGGAATCGAATCGATTCGAAAAGAAAGGAATTCAAATCAAAAAGACTCGAATAGAAAGATTCGAATCGAATCAAATAGATAAGAATCGAATCGAATCAAATCAAATCCATTAGAAAAGAAAGGAATTCGAATTGAAAAGACTCGAATCGAAAAGAATCGAATCGACGTGATTCAAAAAAATTGAATCGAATCACACGGAATAAAAGAATCAAATTGAATGGAAGTGTAAAGAATCGAATTGAATCGAAAAGAATCGAATCAAATTGAAAAGAATTGAATCGAATTGAAAGATTCAAATCGAATCAAATCGAAAAGAAACGAATTGAAAACTATCGAATCAAATCGAAAAAAATTGAACCGAACTGAATCGCATCGAAAAAAATCAAATCGAATCGAATCAAAAAGAATCGAATCAAATAAAAAAGAATCGAATCAAATCGTTTGGAAAAGAAAGGAATTCGAATCGAAAAGACTCGAATCGTAAGATTCAAATCGAATCGAATCAAAAAGAAACGAATCAAAAACTATCAAATCGAAATAAAAAAATCAAATCGAAAAGAATCAAATCAAATCGAAAAGGATCAAATTGAATCATATCGAATAGAAAAGAATCAAATCAAATTGAAAAGAATCAAATCAAATTGAATAGAATCAAATCGAATTGAATAGAAAAGAATTAAAAAATCTAATAAAAAAGAATCGAATTGAAAATATCGAATCAAATGGAAAAGAATTGAGTGGAAAAGAATCGAATCGAATTGAATCGAAAGGAATCGAATCGAATCTAAAAGAATCGAATCTAAAAGAATCGAATTGAATCGAAAAGAATCGAATCGAATCAAAAGGAATCGAAAAGAATAGAAAACTGTCGATTCGAATCTAAAAGAATCGACTCAAATCGAATCGAAGAGAATCGAATTGAATCAAAAAATCGAATTGAACCTTAAAGAATAGAATCGAATAGAAAAGAATCGATTCGAATCGAAAACTGAATCGAACCAAATGGAAAAGAATAGAATTGAAAAGAATCTAATCGAATAGCTTCAAATCGAATTGAATCGAATCGAATATAGTGGAATCGAATCGAAAAGAATCAAATCGAATCGAAAAAAATTGAATTGAATCGAATCTAAAAGAATTGAATTGAAAAAATAGATTCGAATGGAATCAAAAAGAATCAAATCGATTTGAAAAGAAAGGAATTTGAATCGAATTGAATCGAAAAGAATCGAATAGATTCTAATCGAATCGAATTGAAAAATTTGAAACGAATCTAATCAGATCGAATGGAAAAGAATGGAATCAAATAGAAAAGAATTGAATCGAACCGAATCAAAAGTAATCAAATAGATCGAATCAAAAAGAATCGAATCGATTTGTAATGAATAGAGTAGAATCAAATCGAAGCGAAGTGAAAAGATTCGAATCGAATCGAAAAGAATTGAAATGAATCGAACTGAATCCAAAAGAATTGAATCGAAACGAACAGTATAGAATCGAATGCAAAGAATCGAATGCAAAGAATCGAATCAAATAAAAAAGAATTGAATCGAAAAGAATAGAATCGAAACGAAAAGAATCCAATTGTATCGAATCAAATCGTAAACAATCAAATCAAATCGAATCGAAAAGAATCAAATTGAATCAAATCGAAAAGAATCGAATGGTATCGAATTGAATCGAAAAGAATCGAATCATATCTAATTGAATTGAAAAGAATCAAATTGAATAGAACCGAAAAGAATCGAATCGAATCGAAAAGAATTGAATTGAATCGAATCGAAAAGAATTCAATCGAATTGAATCGAATCGAAAAGAATTCAATCGAACCGAAAAGAATCAAATCGAATGGAATAGAATAGAATTTAATTGAATCGAAAAGAATTGAATTGAATCGAATTGAATCAAAAAGAATCGAATAGATTCAAGTCGAATCGAATTGAAAAAATTTACAACGAATCTAATCAGATCGAATGGAAAAGAATCGAATCAAATAGAAAAGAATTGAATCGAATCAAACCGAATCAAAAATAATCAAATAGATCGAATCAAAAAGAATCGAATCGATTTGAAATGAATAGAGTAGAATCAAATTGAAGCGAAGTGAAAAGATTCGAATCGAATCGAAAAGAATTGAAATGAATCGAACTGAATCCAAAAGAATTGAATCGAATTGAACAGTATAGAATCGAATGCAAAGAATCAAATCAAATAAAAAAGAATTGAATCGAAAAGAATCGAATCGAAACGAAAAGAATCCAATTGTATCGAGTCAAATCGTAAACAATCAAATCGAATTGAATCGAAAAGAATCAAATTGAATCAAATCGAAAAAAATCGAATGGTATCGAATTGAATCGAAAGAATCGAATCATATCTAATTGAATTGAAAAGAATCAAATCGAATAGAACCGAAAAGAATCGAATCGAATCGAATTGAAAAGAATCAAATCGAATCGAATCGAATCGAAAAGAATCAAATTGAATAGCATCGAAAAGAATCGAATCGAATCGAATCGAAAAGAATTCAATCGAATTGTATCTAGTCGAAAAGAATTCAATCGAATTGTATCGAATCGAAAAGAATTCAATCGAACCAAAAAGAATCAAATCGAATGGAATCGAATAGAATTTAATTGAATCGAAAAGAATTGAATTGAATCGAATTGAATTGAAAAGAATCGAATAGATTCAAATCGAATCGAATTGAAAAAATTTGAAACGAATCTAATCAGATAGAATGGAAAAAAATCGAATCAAATCGAAAAGAATTGAATCAAATCGAACCGAATCAAAATAATCGAATAGATCGAATCAAAAAGAATCGATCGATTTGAAATGAAAAGAGTAGAATCTAATCTAAGCAAAGTGAAAAGATTTGAATCGAATTGAAAAGAATTGAAACCAATTGAATTGAATCCAAAAGAATTAAATCGAATCGAACAGTATCAAATCGAATCCAAAGAATCGAATTGAATCAAATCGAAATGAATCAAATCGAAAAGAATCGAATCGAAACGAAAAGAATCCAATTATATCGAATCAAATCGTAAACAATCAAATCGAATCGAATCAAAAAGAATCGAATTGAATTGAATCGAAAAGAATCGAATGGTATCAAATTGAATCGAAAGAATTGAATCATATCTAATTGAATTAAAAAGAATCAAATCGAATAGAACTGAAAAGCATGGAATCTAATCGAATTGAAAAGAATCGAATCATATCGAATCGAATCAAAAAGAATCTAATCGAATAGCATCGAAAAGAATCGAAATGAATAGAAAAGAATCGAATCTAAACAAATCGAAAAGAATCAAATCGAATCGAAAAGAATCGAATTGAATAGCATCAAAACGAATCGAATCAAAATGAAAAGAATCGAATCGAATCGAATCGAAAAGAATCGAATCGTATCGAATGGAATCAAAAAGAATCGAATCATATTGAATTGAATTGAAAAGAATTGAATCGAATAGAACTGAAAAGAATCGAATCGAATACAATCGAAAAGAATCGTATCGAATTAGAATCGAATCGAATTGAATCGAAAAGAATCGATTCCAATGGAATTGAATCGAAAAGAATTTAATCGAACAGTACCGAATCAAATTGAAAAGAATGGAATCAAATAAAATCGAAAAGAATCTAATTGAAATGAAAAGAATCGAATCAAATCGAATTGAAAAGAATCGAATCGAATTGAAATGAAAAGAATCAAATTGAAGAGAATCAAATCGAATAGAAAAGAATCGAATTGAAAATATCGAATCGAAAAGAATCGAGTTGAGTTGAATCGAATCGAAAAGAATTGAGTCAAATCGTATCGAATAGAAAAGAATCGAATCGAATCGAAAAGAATCGAATCGAATGGAATTGAATCGAATTGAATCGAAAAGAATCAATCGAATCGAATTGAATAGAAAAGAATCGAATAGATTCGAATTGAAACGAATCGAAAAAAATCGAAACGAATTGAATCATATCGACTGGAAAAGAATCGAATCGAATTGAAAAGAATCGAATCAAACTGAATCGAAAAGAATCGAATTGAACAGAACCAAAAAGAATCGAATCGAATTGAATCGAAAAGAATCGTATCGAATTGAATCGAACCGAATGGAAAAGAATCGAATCGATTCCAATCGAATTGAATCAAAAAGAATCGAATCGAACAGTATCGAATCTAATTGAAATGAATCGAATCAAATAAAATAGAAAAGAATCAAATCGAAAGGAAAAGAATCGAATCGAATCGAATTGAAAAGAATCGAATCAAATAAAATAGAAAAGAATCGAAGCGAAACAAAAAGAATTGAATCGAATTGAAAAGAATCGAATTGAATCAAAAAGAATCGAATTGAAATGTATCGAATCGAAGCGAAAAGAATCAAATCGAATAGGAAAGATCGAATCTAATCGAATTGAATCGATTCGAATTGAAAAGAATCGAATCTAATCAAATTGAATCGAAAAGAATCGAATTGGATAGAAAAGAATAGAATCGTATAGAATCTAATTGAAAAGAACCAAATCTTTTTGGTTCGAAATGAATCGAAAATAATCGAAATGAATAGAACCGAAAAGAATCGAATCGAAAAGAATCGCATCAAAACAAAAAGAATCGAATCAAATCGACTCGAAAAGAATCGAATCGAATCAAAACGAATTGAATCAAATCGAATCAGAAAGAATCGAAACGAATCGATTCGAAAAGAATCGAATGAGATCGAATCGAAAAGAATTGAATCGATTCGAATTGAAAAGAATCAAATCGAATTTAATTGAAACGAAAAGAATTGAATTGAATTGCATCGAATCGAAAATAATTGAATCGAATTGAATAAAAAATAATCGAATTGAATCGAATCGAATATAATTGGAATTGAATCGAATCGATAATCGAATCAAATCAAATCGAGTCGATTGAAAATAATCGAATCAAATCAAATAGATTCAAAAACAATCGAAACAAATTGAATCGAATTAAAAATAATTGAATCAAATCGTATCGAATCAAATAAAAAAGAATCGAATTGAATCGAAAAGAATCGAACCGAATCGAAAAGAATCGAATCAAAAAGAATCGAAATGAATCGAATCGAGTAGAATCGAATTGAAGCTAGGTGAAAAGAATCGAATCGAATCAAAAATTATCTAAACAAAAAATAAAAATATTATCTAAACGAATCCAATTGAATCAAAAAGAATCAAATCGAATCGAACAGAATCGATTCAAAATGTAACAAATCGAATCCAAATGATCGAATCAAATCAAATCGAAAAGAATCCAATCAAAAAGAATCGAATCGAAACGAAAAGAATCAAATCGAATCGAATAGAATAGAATCGAACAGAAATGATTCGAATGAAAAGAATCTTAAAGAATCGAATCGAAAAGAATCTTATCGAATCAAATTGAAAAGAATCAAATATAATTGAAGAGAATTGAATTTAAAAGAATCGAATCGAAGAGAATCTAATCGAAACGAAAAGAATCAAATTGAATCGAATCGAAAAGAATCGAATAGAATCGAAAAGAAAGAATTGAAAAGAATCAAATTGAATTGAATCAAATCGAAAAGAATCGAATCGAATCATATCGAACCGAAAAGAATCAAATCGAATCGAATCGAAAAGAATAGAATTGTATTGAAAAGAATCGATCGCATCGAAAAGAATCGAATTGAATCGAATCAAAAAGAATTGAATCGAATGCAATCAAAACGAAAAGAATCGAATCGAATCAAATTGAAAAGAATCAAATCAAATTGATTGAATCGAAAAGAATCAAATCGAATTGAATTGCATCGAATCAAAAATAATTGAATCGAATTGAATAAAAAATAATCGAATCGAATCGAAAATAATTGGAATTGAATTGAATTGATAATCGAATCGAATCAAATCGATTCGAAAAAAATCGAATCAAATTGCATCAAATCAAAAATAATCTAATCGAATCGTGTTGAATCGATTCGAATTGAAAAGAATCGAATCAAATCAAATCGAAGTGAAAAGAATCAAATCGAATCGTATCGAATCGAAAAGAATCGAATCGGAAAGAATTGAAGAGAATCTAATCGAAATGAAAAGAATCGAATCGAATCGAATCAAAAAGAATCGAATCGAAACGACAAGAGTCGAATCGAATCGAATCAAAAAGAATCGAATCGAAAAAGTAGAATGGAAAAGAATCAAATTGAATTGAATCGAATCGAAAAGAATTGAATCGAATCCTATCGAATTGAAAAGAATCGAATTGAATCGAAAAGAATCGAATTGAATGGAATCGAATCGAATCTAATTGAATCGAAAAGAATCAATCAAATCGAATTGAATCAAAAAGAATCGAATAGATTCGAATCGAAAAGAATCGAAAAAAATCTAAACGAATCGAATCATATCAAATCGAAAAGAATCGAATCGAAAAGAATCGAATCAAAGTGAATCGAAAAGAATTGAATCGAACAGTATCGAATCTAATTGAAATGAATCGAATCAAATAAAATAGAAAAGAATCAAATCGAAACGAAAAGAATCGAATCGAATTGAATTGAAAAGAATCAAATTGAATCGAAAAGCAACGAATCGAAAAGAATCGAATCGAAACAGAAAGAATCGAATCAAATGGAAAAGATCGAATTGAAAAGAAACTGAATTGAATTGAATCAAAAAGAATCGAATCGTATCAAATCGAAAAGAATCAAATCGAATCGAATCGAAAAGAATAGAATTGTATTGAAAAGAATCGAAATGAAAAGAATTGAATCGAATCGAATCGAAAAGAATTGAATCGAATGCAACCAAATCGAAAAGATTCGATTCAAATTGAAAAGAATCAAATCGAACTGATTGAATCGAAAAGAATCAAATTGAATTGAATCACATCGAATAGAAAATAATTGAATCGAATTGAATAAAAAATAATCGAATCAAATCGAATTGAATCGAGAATAATTGAAATTGAATGGAATCGATAATCGAATCGAATCAAATCGATTCGAAAAAATCGAATCAAATTTCATTGAATCGAAGTAATCGAATCGTATTGAATCGATTCGAATTGAAAAGAATCGAATCGAATCGAAAAGAATCAAATTGAATCGAATCAAAAAGAATCGAATCCAAAGAATCTAATTGTAGAGAATCTAATTGAAACGAAAATATTCGAATCGAATCGAATCGAATCAAAAAGAATCGAATCTAAACGAAAAAAATCGAATAGAATAGATCGAAAAGATCGAATTGAATGGAATCAAATCGAAAAGAATCGAAACGAATCGTATCGAATCGAAAAGAATCGAAAAGAATCCAATCGAACATAATCGAATCGAATTGAAACGAATCGAATCGAAAAGAAAGGAATCGAATTGAATCGAAAAGAATTGAATGGTATCATTGAATCGAAAAGAATTGAATCATATCGAATTGAATTGAAAAGAATCAAATCGAACAGAACCCAAAAGAATCAAATCAAATCGAATCGAAAAGAATCGAATTGTATTGAATCGAATAGAAAAGAATCAAATCGAATACATTGAAAAGAATCGAAACGAATCGAAAATAATCGAATCAAACCATTGAATTGAGTCAAATCAAAAATAATCGAATCGAATCGAAAAGAATCAAATTGAATCGAATCGAATAGAATCGAATTGAAAAGAATCGATCAAATCGAAAAGAATCGAATCGAATCGAATCGAATCAAATCCCTAACCCTAACCCCTAACCCTAACACTAAACCTATCCTAACCCTAACTCTTAACCCTAACCCTTAACCCTAACCCTAACTCTAACCGTAACCCTAACCCTAACCCTAAACCCTATCCCTAACCCTAACCTGAACACTAACCCTAAACTGAACCTGTACCCTAACCCTAACCGTACTCTAACCCTAACAGGTACCCTAACACTAACCTGTACCTCAACCCTAACCCATACCCTAACCCATACCCTAACCCGTACACTAAACCTAAGCCCACACCCTAACCCGTACACTAACCCGTCCACTAACCCTAACCCTAACCAGTACTCTAACACTAACTCGTACCCTAACCCGTACCCTAACCCATATCCTAACCCTAACACTTACACGTACCTAAACATAACCCTAATCCTAACCCCTAACCCTAACACTAACATCTAACCCTAACCCTAAAACCTAACCCCTAACCCTAAACCTAAACCAAAAACAAACCCTAAACGAACCCTAAACTTAACCCTAACCTTAATCGCTACCCCTAACCCTAACCCTAACCGGAACCCCTAACCACTAACCCTAAACCTAATCCTAACCCTTAACCCTAACCCTTAACCTTAACCCTAACCCTAATCCTAACACTAACCCAAACCGTAAACCTAACCTTAACCCCTAACCTTAACACTAACACTAACACTATCCCCTAAACCTAACCCTAACCCCTAACCCTAAAACTAACACTAACACTAACACTAACCCTAACCCCTAACTCTAAACCTAACCCTAAACCTAACCTGAAACCTAACCCATACACTAAACCATACCCTAACGCTAACACTCACCCGTAACCTAAACCGAACCCTAACCTGTACCCTAACTCTAACCTGTACCCTAAACCTAACCCTAACCCGTACCCTAACCCACACCCAAACCCGTACCCTAACCCTAACCCTATCCCGTACAGTATCCCTAACCCTAACCCTTACACTAACCCTATTCCGTACCCTAACCTTAACCCGTACCCATACCCTAACCCTAACCCATTCCCTACCCGTAACCGTAACCCGTACTCTAACTGTAACCCGTACTCTAACCCCTAACCCTAACCCTAACCCTTAACCCTAACCCTTAACACTAACGCTAACCCTAACCCTAACCCTAAACCAAACCCTAAACCTAATTCCTAACCCTAACAGTAACCCTAACCCTAAGCCCTAAACCCTAACCCTAACCCTAACCCCTAACCCATAACCCATAACCCCTAAACCTAACCCTAACCCTTAACCCTAAACCTTAACCTAACCCTAACCCTAACCCAAACCCCTAACCCCTAACCCTAACCCTAACCTAATCCTTAACCCTACCCTTAACCCTAACCCGTACCTGTACCCTAGCCATAACCCGTACCCAAACCCATACACAAACCAGTACCCTAACCCTAACCCTAACACGTTCCCTAACCCTTAACACTAACGCTAACCCTAACTCCTAACCCTAAACCTAACCCTAACCTAAAACGTAACACTTAACCCTAACCCTAACCCTTAACCCTAACCCTTAACACTAACACTAACCCTACCCTAACCCAAACCCTAAAACTAATTCCTAACCCTAACCGTAATCCTAACCGTAACCCCGAATCCCCAACCTTAACCCTAACCCCTAACCCATAACCCATAAACCTAACCCTAATCCTAACTCTTAAGCCTAACCCTTAACCAAACCCTAACCCTAGCCTAAAACCTAACCCCTAACCCTAACCCAAACCCCTAACCACTAACCCTAACCCTAAACCTATTCCTTAACCCTACCCTTAACCCTAACCCTAACCCAAACCCTAACCCTAACCCCTAACCCTAACCGTAACCCCAAATCTTAACACTAACCCTAACACTACCCCTAACCCCTATCCCCTAACGCTATTTATTTACACTGAACCTCAACACTTAACCCTAAACCTAACCCTAACCCTTACCCTAACCGTAACCCTAACCGAACCCTAACCATAACCCGTACCCTAACCCTAACCCGTACCATAACCCTAAACCTAACCCCTAACCCTAAACCTAACCCTAACCCCTCATCCGTACCCTAACCCTAAACATAACCCTAACACTAACCCTAACCTTAACCCTAAACCTAACCTGTAACCTAACCCATTCACTAACACATACCTTAAACCTAAACCTAACCCTAACCCTAACCCTAACCCATACCCTTACCCAACCCTAAACCTAACGCTAAACCCGTACCCTAACCCTAACCCGATCCTGTACCCTAACCCTAACTCTAACCCATACCCATACCCTAACCCTAACAATAACCCTAACCCATACCCTAACCCATACCCTAACCCTAACCCATACCATAACCCTAATCTTAACTGCACCCTAACACAAACCCGTACCCTAACCATAACCTTAACCCTAAACTCACCCTAACCCTAACCCTAAAACTAACCTTAACCCAAACCCTAACCCTAATCCTTAACCCTAACCCTTAACACTAACCCTAAACCTAACCCTAACCAAACCCTAAACCTAATTCCTAACCCTAACTGTAACCCTAACCCTAAGCCCTAACCACTAACCCTAACCATAACCCCTAACCCATAACCCCTAAACCTAACCCTAACCCTAAACCTAACCCTAACCCCTAACCCTAAACCTTAACCCTAACCCTAACCCTAACCCTTAACCCTAACCCTTAACACTAACCCTAACCCTAACCCTAATCCTTAACCCTACCCTTAACCCTAACCACAACCCATACCCTAGCCCTAACCCGTACCCTAACCCATACACAAACCAGTACCCTAACCCTAACCCATTCCATAATGTAACCGTAACCCGTACTCTAACCGTAACCCGTACCCTAACCCTAACCCTAACCCTAAACCTTAACATAACCCTAAACCTAAACCCTAACCCTAAACCTAACCCTAAACCCTCACCCTTACCCTAACCCTAAACATAACCCTAACACTAACCCTAACCTTAACCCTAAACCTAACCCTAAACCTAACCTGAAACCTAACCCATACACTAACCCGTAACTTAATTCCTAAACCTAACTGTAACCCTAACCCTAACCCCTAACCCCCAACCCTAACCCTAACCACTAACCCATAACCCCTAAACCTAACCCTAACCCTTAACCTTAACCCTTAACCCTAACCCTAACCTCTAACCCTTACAAAAACCCCTAACCCCTAACCCTAACCCTATTCCTTAACCCTACCCTTAACCCTAACCTTAATTCAAACCCTAACCCTAACCCCTAACCGTAACCCCAAACCTTAACCCTAACCCTAACCCTAACACTACCCCTAACCCCTAACCACTAACGCTATTTATTTACCCTGAACCTCAACACTTAACCCTAAACCTAACCCTAACCCTTACCCTAACCCTACCCCAAACTGAAGCTTAACCATAACTCGTACCCCAACCCTAACCCGTACACTAACCCTAACCCGTACCCTAACTCTAACACAACCTAAATCTAACCCTGACCCTAACCCAAACAATACCCTACCCCTAATTCTAACCTGTGCCCTAACTCTTACGCTAACCCCAACCCTAACGCTAACCTGTACACTAAACCTAAATGGTACCCTAACACTAACCCTAACCCGTACCCTAATCCTAACCATAAAACTAACCCTAAGCCATACCCTAACACTATACCGTACCCTGCCCTAATCCTAACCAAAACCCGTACCCAAACACTAAAACTACCCCTAAACCTAACCCTAACTAATCATAACCCTAACCCTATCTCTAAACCTAACCCTAACCCTAATCCTAAACTAACCCTAACCCTCACCCTAACCTATCCTTAACACATAAACTAACCCTAACCCTAACCCTAACCCTAACCCTAACCCATAAACTAAACCTAACCCTAACCCTAACCCTAGCAGTACCCTAACCCTAACCCAAATGTGTACTTTATCCCTAAACCTATCCCTAAGCCGTAACCTAACCCTAACCCTAACCCTAACCCCTAACCCTAACCCCTAACCCCTAACCCTAATCCTAAACCTAACCCCTAACCCTAACCCGAACCCGAACCCCTAACCCCTAACCCTAACCCTAACCCTTAACCATACCCCTAACCCCAAACCAAACCCTAACCCTAACTCCTAACCCTAACACTAACCCTAACCCATACCCAAACCCTAAACCGTAACCTAACCTGTACCCTAACCTGTACCCTAACCTGAACCCAAAACCTAATCCTATCCCGTTCCCTAACCCGAACCCTAACACTAACCCGTACACTAACCCATAACCGTACCCGTACCCTAACCCATAAACAAACCCATACCCTACCCCTAACCCTAACCTGAACCCGTACCCTAAGCCTAACCCTAACCCCAACCCTAACCCTAACGCATTCCCTAACCCTAACTCTAACGTATCTCATACCCTAACCTAAACCCTAACCCTAACCCTAACCCATAACCTCACCCTAACCCTAACCCTAACCCGTAAACTAAACCTAACACTATATCTAACCGTAAACAGTACCCTAACCCTAACCCTAACCGAAACCTAACCCTAACACTAACCCTAACCGTAACCTACCCTAACCCTAATCTTAACCCTAACCCGTAACCTAAACCTAACCCTAACACTAACCCTAAACTGTACCCTAAAACTAACCCTAACCAGTACCCTAAACCAAACCCTAACACTAACCCTAAACCTAACCCTATCCTGTACCCTAACCCTAACCCTAAACCTAGCCCTAACCCGTACCCTAAACCTAACCCAAACCCTAACCGTTACCAGTACTCTAACCCATACCTAAACCCGTACCATAATCCATACCATATCTCTAAACCGTACCCTCACCCTAACCCTAACCCATACCCTAACCCTAATCTGTACCCTAAACCTAAGCCTAAACCAAACCCTAATCATAACCCTAACACTAACCCTAACCCATAGCCTAACCCTAACTCGAACCCTAAACATAACCCAAACTCTAACACTAACCCTAACCCGTACTCTAACCCTAACCGTAACTCTAACCTGTAACTTACCCTTAACACTAATCCTAACGCTAAACAGTACCCTAAAGCTAACCCCATCCCATACCCTAACCCTAAACCTAACCCTAAACCTAACCCAAAACCTAACCTTAACCTGTACCCTAATCCTAACCCGTACCCTAACGCTTACCCTAACCCTCACCTGTACCCTAACCCAAACTCTAACCCATACCCTAACCCTAACCTTACCCCAACCCTAAACCTAATGAAACCCAATCCCTAATCCTAACCCTAACCCTAACCTAATCCTAACCTTAACCCTTACCCTATCCCTAACCCTAACCCATAACCTAACCCTAAACCTAACCCTGAACAGTACCCTAACTTTAACCCTAACCCGTACCCTAACCCTAATCCTAACCGTAAACCTAAACCGAACCCTAAGCCATACCCTAACACTAACCCGTACCCTAACCCGTACCCTAAGCCTAACACGAACACTAACCCGTACCCTAATCCATAACCTAACCCGTACCCTAACCCGTAACCTAACCCGTAACCCTAACCCGTAGCCTACCCCTAAACCTGAACCTACCCCTAACCCTAACCTGACCCCTAACACTAACCCTAACCCTAACCCTAACCCTAAGCTTAAACAGGACCCTAACCCTAACACTAACCCATAACTTAACCCAAACTTTACAGAATTAAGTCAGTTTGTTCCATGAATAAAGCTCCACTGCACCTGGAGACACAACCGTTGAAGCCTGCAGCTTGCACCTTGCATCCCATGAGCTTCTGACAAACATGTCTAGTGAGGATGTTCGTAACTGCACCTGCAGGCAGTGTGGAACTGGGAAGGACCGCGTGTCAGCTCATCTTTCAGAAGGAAATTCCCCAGAGAGACAGCTTTCAACAAGGTACTCAGGTTTGGAAGTTCGTATGTAGCTCCCTTCTGAGGGAGGAATTACTCAGAAGTCGTTGGATTGGGCTGGGAGACACTTGCCTCTCACAAAACTTGTGTCCCGTATCGAACGACGTCCTTTCGAAGTGAAAGGTACAGGCGGTCAGCATGTGGGAGGAACAAGCCATAAGCTCATCCAAAGGAGTGTGCATCACTTGGAGGCAGGTGTCCGGTAGTCGCGAAATTGACAATGCAGACACTTGGTTCTCACTCCGCAACTGTCCTGCATAGAAGGGAATGCTGTGGAAGCGATCCGCACAGGCCGTCAGATTCTGGGAGGTACAGCCCATAAGCTCAACTCTGAGAAGCGTGTATGCTTTGCAGGCAGATGTCTGCTAGCCACTCTTTTATGGGAGTTAGAACCTAGCTACACTTCAATTGAACAAGGCTGTTGGAAATCGCTGTATTGAACTCAGTTACACGTGACTACAAGCCTGAAACGTCTACATGCTTTTCACAACCTCTTCCAGCACCTAACATAAGGATGTCTATGTCTACAGGCAGTCAGGTTGCGGGAGGGTCCCGCCCTCACCTCAACTCTCACAACGAAGCATGTCTAGAAGCCAGCTTTCAACTAGCTGCATTCTTCTGGCCCTGAGAACGCAGCAGTATTTTAACTCAGGAGGTTCCAAGAATACCACTCTACTCCACCTGGAGACACCTCCCAGGCCTGCATTATTCCACTTGCGTCTCACAAGCTTCTGACAAGCGTCTTTGGTGAAGACGATGGAAACACATTCTGCAGGCAGTGTGGAACTGTGAGGGACTGTGTGTGAGCCCAACTCTCGGATGTAAGTTGCCGTTGGATGCAGGGTTCAATTAGCTAGGATGGAATTTAGTATGTAGCACCAGTCTAAGACAGGAATTACTAGGAAATCGCAGGATTGAGCTTGGAGGCACTACTCTTGTGGGCCTCACCTGGACGAGGTGACTGGTTCCCAACTGGGACTCAACTGGACCTGATAACTTTGCTCCACACTTTGGCCTCACCTGGCCCTGATGACTCTGGGGCCCCCACCTAGGCCTCAATCTGGACCTGGTGACTGTGGTCCCCACCTGGGTCTCACCTGGACCTGGTGACTCTCGTTCCCACATGTACCACACCTGGATCTGGTGACAGTGGTGTCCTTCTAGCCTCACATTTACCTGGCGACTCCGGACCCCACCAGGGCCTCACCTGGATCCGGTGACTCTGGCCTGCAGGTTGGCCTCACATGGACCTGGTCAGTGGGGTTGCCAACTGGGCCTCACCCATACCTGGTGACTCAGGTCCCCACGTGGGCCTCACTTGGACCTGGTGAATCTGGTCCTTACCTGGTCCTCACCCGGACCTGGTGACTCTGGTCACCACCTGGGCTTCACCTGGACATGGTGAATCTGGTCCCCATCTGGGCCTCATGCAGTCCTGGTGACTTTGTTCCCCACCTGGACCTGATTGCTGTGGACTCCTTCTTGGCCTCACATGGAACAGGTGACACTGATCCTACCTGGGCCACACCCAAATCTGGTGACTATGGTCCTCACCTGGGCATCATGGGACCTCGTTACTCTGTTCCACACCTTTGCCTCACCTGGGTATGATGACTCTGGAAACCCTCTGAGCCTCACCCTGACCTGGTGACTCTGGTCCCCATCTGGATGTCACCTGGACCAGGTGATTACGGTACCCATCTAAGCCTCAACCATACCTAGTGACTCTGGTCCACAACTGGGCATCACCTGGACCTAGTGAATATGCTCCCCACCTGGGCCTCATCTGGAACTGGTGACTTTGGTCCTTACCTGAGCATCATCGGGACATGGTTACTCTATTCCCCACTGGGACTCACCTGGATCTGGTAACCCTGGTCCTCACTTTGGCCTCTTCTGTACCTGGTGACTCTGGCCCCACCTGGGCCTCACCTGGAACTGGTGACTCTGATCCTCATCATGGCCTCACCTGACCTGGTGACTGGTTCCCACAGGGACCTTACCTGGACCTCATGTCTCTGGTCCCCACCTGGGCCTCACCTGGACCTCTTGTCTCTGGTACCCACCTGGGTAGCATCAGGACATGGTTACACTGTTCCCTAACAGGAACCCACCTGGAACTGTCAACTCTGGTCTTCACCTGGACCACACCTGGACATGGTGACACTGGTTCCCACCTGGGTCTCACCTGGACCTGGTGAGTCTGATACCCACCTTGCCCTCACCTCTAACTGGTGACTCTCGTTCACACATGGACCTCATGTGAACCTGGTGGCTGCAGTGTTTCTACCTTCTCATGGACATGGTGACTCTGGTCCCCACCAGGGCCTCACCGGGACCTGGTGAGTGTGGTTGCCACGTGCAACTCACCTGGACCTGGTGACTCTGGTCTGCACCTGAGACTATCTGGATCTGGTGACTGTGGTCCCCACCTGGGTCTCACCTGGACCTGGTGACTTTCGTTCCCACATGAACCACACCTTGACTTGGTCACTGTGGTGTCCTTCTAGCCTCACATTTACCTGGTGATACCGGACCCCACCAGGGCCTCACCTGGATCTGGTGACTCTGGCCTGAAGTTTGGCCTCACCTGGACCTGGTGAGTGGGGTTGCCACCTGGGGCTCACCCATACCCAGTGACTCAGGTCCCCAAATGTGCCTCACATGGACCTGGTGAATCAGGTCCTTACCTGATCTTCGCCCGGACCTGGTGACTCTGGTCACCACCTGGGCCTCACCTGGACCTAATGAATCTGGTCCCCATCTGGGCCTCACCCAGTCCTGGTGACTTTGTTCCCCACCTGGACCTGATTGCTGTGGACTCCTTCTTGGCCTCACCTTGAACTGGTGAATCTGATCCTTTCTGGGCCTCACCCAGACCTGATGACTCTGGTCCTCACCTGGGCATCATTGTGACCTGGTTACTCTGTCCCACCCCTGAGTCTCACCTGGACATTTTGACTCTGGAACCTATCTTCGCCTCACCCTGACCAGGTGACTCTGGTCCCCATGTGGATGTCACCGGACCAGGTGATTCTGGTACCTCTCTAGGCCTCAAAAAGACCTGGTGACTCTGGTCTTCAACTGGACCTCACCTGTACCTAGTGAATATGGTACCAACCTGGGACTCATCTGGACCTGGTGATTCTGGGTCTGCACCTGAGACTACCCTGGATCTGGTGAGTGGGTCCCCACCTGGGTCTCACTTGGATCTGGTGACTCGGATCCCCATCTGGGCCTCACCTGACCCTGTTGACCATGGTCCTCAACGGGGCATAATTGGGACCCGGTTACACTGTTCCACAACTGGACCTCACCTGGACCAGGTGACTCTGGTCCCCCTCTGGATCTCACCCTGCCCGGGTGACTGTGAACCCCACATAGGTCTGACTTGGTCGTGCTGACTCTGGTTGCCACCTGCACCTCACCCTCGAACTGTTGACTCTGGTTCTTTCAAGGGCCTCCCGTGTACCTGGTGATCCTGGTTCCCATCTGGGTCTCACCTGGACCTGGTGACAGTTGTTACCACCTGGGACTCACCTGGACCTGGTTACAATGTTCCACACCTGGGCCTCACATAGACCTGTTGACCATGGTCCCCAGCCGGCCTCACATGGACCTGTTGCCTCTGGTCCCCACCTGGGCCTCACGTGTACCTGGTAACTCTGATCCATACCTGGGCCTCATCTGGGACCTGGTGACTCTGGTCCCCACTTGGGCTCCACCTGGATCTGGTGACGCTGGTCCCCACCTGGACCTCTCCTGGACCTGGTGACTCTCTTTCCAACATGGACCTCACCTGGATCTGATGACTCTGGTCCTCAGTTTGGCCTCATCTGGACCTGGTGACTCTAGTCCCCACTGTGACCTAACTCAGACCTGGTGAGTCATTCCCCACCTAGGCCTCACCCAGACCTGGTGACTCTTGTCCCCAGCTATGCCTCAATTCAACCTGATGAATCTGGTCCTCACGTGGGCCTCACATGGACCTGGGACTCAGCTGGATACAGTGGCTCTGGTTCCCACATGGGGATCACCTGATACTGGTGACTGTGGTCTCCTTCTATGCCTCACCAGGACCTGGTGATTCTGATCCCCATCTGGGCCTTGCATGGTCCTAGTGACTCTGGTCCTCACCTAGGCAGCATTGCGACCTGGATACTGTATTCCACACCTGGGCCTCACTTTGACCGGGGACCTCTGGTCAAACTCTGGGCCTCAATCTAAACTGCTTACTTTGGTTCCCTTTTTGGGCCTCACCCTTACCTGGTGACTCTCGTCCCTCCCTGGGCTTCACTTGGACCTGGTGAATCTGGTCATTACCGGGTCGTCACCTGCACCTTGTGACTCTGGTCCCCACCTGGATCTCCCCTGGATCTGGTGGTTCTGGTTCCCATATGGGTCTCTCCTGGACTTCGTTCCTGTGGTCTCCTTTGGCCTCACCTGGAACAACATGACCCTGATCCATATTTGGGGCTCACCTGGACCTGGTGACTCTGTTCCTTACCTGGGCATCATTGGGACCTGGTTACTCTCTTCTCTACCTGGGCCTCCCCTGGACCTGGTGACTCTGGTCACCCTCTGGACCTCACCCTGACTTGGTTACTGTAGTCCCACCTGGGCCTCACCTGGAGGAGGTGACTGGTTCCCACAGGGACCTCACCTAGACCTGGTGACTCTGGTCCTCACATGGGCATCATGGGACCTGGTTACTCAGTTCCACTTCGGGGCCTTATCTGGACCTAGTGACTCTCGATCCCTCTTGGCCTCACCCTGACGTGGTGACTCTGGTCCCCACCTGTTTATCACCTGGACCGGGTGACGCTGGTCCTCCTCTGGGCCTTAACCGGAGCTGGGGACTCTGGTCCTCAACTGGGTCTCAACAGGACCTGGTGAATCTACTCCTCACTTAAGCCTCGTCTGGACCTTATGACTTTGGTCCCACCTCGGCATCAATGGGACATGGTTACTCTGTTCCCCACCTGGGACTAACCTGGACCTGATGACTTTGATCCACACTTTGGCCTCACGTGGCCCTGATGACTCTGGGCACCCCACCTAGGCCTCAATCTGGACCTGGTGACTGTGGTCCCCACCTGGGTCTCACCTGGACCTGGTGACTCTCGTTCCCACATGAACCACACCTGGACC
Organism: Canis lupus familiaris; assembly: GCF_011100685.1. Lineage (NCBI taxonomy): Eukaryota > Metazoa > Chordata > Mammalia > Carnivora > Canidae > Canis > Canis lupus. Next base: position 14,560 of record NW_023330693.1, on the reverse strand, counting down.
TGGTGTCTGTGGTGTCCTTCTAACCTCACATTTACCTGGTGACTCTGGTCCCCACCAGGGCCTGACCTGGATCTGGTGACTATGGCCTGCAGGTTGGCCTCACCTGGACCTGGTGAGTGAGGTTGACACCTGGGCCTCACCCATACCTGGTGAGTCAGGTCCCCACGTGGGCCTCTTGGACCTGGTGAATCTGGTCCCTTACCTGGTCCTCACCCGGACCCGGTGACTTTGGTCACCACCTGGGCCTCACCTGGACCTAGTGAATCTGGTTCCCCATCTGGGCATCACCCAGTCCTGGTGGCTTTGTTCCCCACCTGGACCTGATTGCTGTGGAATATTTCTTGGCCTCACCTGGAACTGGTGACTCTTATTCGATTTGGGCATCAACCAGATCTGGTGAATCTGGTCCTCACCTCAGCATCACTGGTACCTGGTTACTCTGTTCCACACCTGAGCCTCACCTAGACATGATGACTCTGGACCCCCTCTGGGTCTCACTGTGACCTGGTGACTCTGGTACCCATCTGGATGTCACCAGGACCAGGTGATTCTGGTACCCCTCTAGTCCTCAACCAGACCTGGTGACTCTGGTCCTCAACTGGGGCTCACCTGGACCTAGTGAATATGCTCCCCCACCTGGGCCTCATCTGGACCTGGTGACTCTGGTAACTACCTGGGCATCATCGGGACATGGTTCCTCTGCATGGCCTGCAGGTTTGCCTCTCCCGGACCTGGTAACTCTGGTCCTCACTTTGGCCTCTTCTGTACCAGGTGACTCCGGCTCCACCTGGGCCTCACCTGGACCGAGTGACTCTGATCCTCAGCAGCATGCCTTGAATGCACCTTTCCGCTAGCTGCGTTCTAAAGGCTGTGAGAATGTAGCTACATTGTAAGTCAGGAGGTTCCATGTATACCACTCTACCTCACAAGAGACACAAGCATTGAAGCCTACAGCTAGCTCCTTTTGTTCTATGAGCTTCTGACGAACACGTCTAGTGAGGATGTTCGAAATTTCATCTGAAGGCCATGTGGAACTGTGAGGGACTGGGGGTGAGCTCAAAATCTCAGAAGTACCCTTTGGACATGCGTTCCATTAGCTTCTCATGTATGGAACTTAGTATGTAGCACCAATCCTAGAGAGCAGTTCTTCACATATCTCTGGATTGGGCTTGGAGACACTAGTCTTGTCGGCCGGCACCTTCCACTAACCTCTCACAACCCTTCTGTCACGATGCGAGCCTAGGCCTGATAGGAGCGAAGTGTATCTGCAGTCAGCATGTGGGAGGTACAGGGCATAAGTTCAACTCTCAGAAGTGTGTATGCTTTACAGACAGATGTCTGCTAGACACTTATTGATGGAAGCTAGAACCGAGGTACACTTTAATTGAACAAGGACGTTGGCAATCGCTGTATTGAACTCAGACACACGTGAGTACAGGCCTGTCACTTCCACATGCTTTTCACACAACCTCTTCCAGCACCTAACATAAAGATGCTAGGACCTATGTCTACAGGCAGTCAGGATGCGGGACGGTCCTGCCCTGACTCAGCTCTTACAAGGAAGCAGGCTAGAAGTCAGCTTTCAACTAGCTGTGTTCTTATGGCAGTGAGAATGTAGCAGTATGCAGTATTCTAATTCAGGAATTTCCAAGATGACCACTCTACTGTACCTGGAGATACCTTCCAGGTCTGCATTGTTGCACTTGGGTCTCACAAGATTCTGACAAAAGTCTATGGTGAAGATGTTTGATAATCATTCTGCAGGCAGTACTCGGACCATGAGGGACTGAGTGTGAGCTCAACTCTGTAAAGTAAGTTGCTTTTGGACAAGGACGTTCAGCAAGCTTCTCACCTATGGAAATTAGTATGTAACACCAGTCTAACACAGGAATTACTAGGAAATCGCTGGATTGAGCTTGGAGGCACTAGTCTTGTGTGCCAGAACTTTCCACTTACCTCTCACAACACTTCAGTCACCGCATCGAGCCTAGGCCTTTTAGAGGCACGTGTACCTGCAGGCAGGATGTGGGAGGTACAGGCCATAAGCTCAACTCTCAAAAGTGTGTACGCCTGGGAGGCAGATGTCTGCTACCCCACTCGGACATGGGAGTTAGAAACTAGCTACACTCTGAAGAAGGCCATTTGAAATCGCTGTATTCAACTCAGATAATTGGGAATACAGGCCTGACACTTCCACATGCATTTCGCTGTCCTCTCCCAGCACCTAACATAAGGATATTAGCAGTTACGTCTATGGGCAGGCAGGTTGCGGGAGGGTCCTGCCCTGAGCTCAGCTCTCAAAAGGAAGCATGCGTAGAAGCCAGCTTTCTACTAGCTCGTTCTGATGGCCATGAGAACCATAGCAGCACTGAAAGGCGGGACGTTCCATGAATACCGACTCTACTGCACCCTGGAGACACAACCATTGAAGCCTGCAGCTGACCCTTGCGTCCTATGAGATTCTGACAAACATGTCTAGTGAGGATGTTCATATCTGCATCTTCAGGCAGTGTGGAACTGGGAAGGACCGCGTGTCAGCTCATCTCGCAGAAGGAAATTCCCCAGAGAGTGAGCTTTCAGCTAGGTACTTCCGGTTTGGAAGTTAGTATGTAGCTCCCATCTGAGGGAGGAATTCCTCGGAAGTCGCTGGATTGAACTAAGAGACACTTGCCTCTCGCAAAACTTGCGTCCCGTATCGAACGAAATCCTCTGGAAGTGAAGCATACAGGCAGTCAGCATGTGGCGGGTACAAGCCATAAGCTCAATTCAAAGGAGAGTGCATGCCTTGCAGGCAGGTGTCCGCTAGGCGCGAAATTGACGAGGCTGTCACTTGGTTCTCACTCCACCACTCTCCCGCATACGACGAAATGCTGTGAAAGTGGATCGTACAGGCAGTTAGTTTGGGGGAGGTACAGGTCATAAGCTCAACTCTCAGAAATGTGTATGCTTTGCAGGCCGATGTCTGCTAGACACTTATCGAGACGAGGTATACCCGAGCTAAACTCTAATTGAACAAGGATGATGGCAATTGCTCTATTGAACTCAGATACACGTGAGTACAGTCCTGACACTTCCACTCGCATTTCTCCAACCTCTCCCAGCACCTAACGTAAGGATGTTAGCAGCTATGACTATGGGCATGCAGGATGCGGGAGGGTCCTGCCCTGAGCTCACCTCTCACAAGAGACCATGCCTCGAAGCCAGCTTTCAACTAGCTGCCTTCTAATGGCCGTGAGACCATAGCAGTCTTCTAACTCAGGAGGTACAAAGAAGACCACTCTACTGCACCTGGAGACACCTTCCAGGCCTGCATTATTCCACTTGCGTCTCATAAGATTCTGACAAGCGTCTCTGGTGAAGACGTTGGAAACACATTCTGCAGGCAGTGTGGAACTGTGAGGGACTGCATGTGAGCCCAACTCTCGGATGTAAGTTGCCTTTGGATGCAGGGTTCAATTAGCTAGTATGGAATTTAGTATGTAGCACCAGTCTAAGACAGGAATTACTAGGAACTCGTGGGATTGAGCTTGGAGGGCACTACTCTTGTGGGCCTCACCTGGGCGAGGTGACTGGTTTCCACCTGGGACTCACCTGGACCTGATAACTTTGCTCCACACTTTGGCCTCACCTGGCCCTGATGACTCTGGGCCCCCACCTAGGCCTAAATCTGGACCTTGTGGCTGCGGTCTCCACCTGGGCCTCATCTGGACCTAGTGACTCTGTTTCCTTCCTCGGCATCATCGGGACATGGTTACTCTATTCCCCACTGGGACTCACCTGGACATGGTAACTCTAGTCCTCACTTTGGCCTCTTCTGTACCAGGTGACTCTGGCCACACCTGGGCCTCACCTGGAACTGGTGGCTCTGACCCTCAGCATGGCCTCACCTGACCTGGTGACTGTAGTTCCCACCGGGACCTCACCTGGATCACATGTCTCTGGTCCCCACCTGGGCCTCACCTGGACCTGGTGCCTCTGATAACCACCTGTGTAGCATCAGGACATGGTTACACTGTTCCCTAATACGGACTCACCTGGAACTGTTAACTCTGATCTTCACCTGGGCCACACCTGGACATGGTGACACTGGTTCCCACCTGGGTCTCACCTGGACCTGGTGAGTCTGATCCCCACCTGGGCCTCACCTATAACTGGTGACTCTCGTTCCACATGGAACTCATGTGGACCTGGTGGCTGCAATGTTTCTAGCTTCTCATGTACCTGGTGACTCTGGTCCCCACCAGGGCCTCACCGGGACCTGGTGAGTGTGGTTGCCACATGCACCTCTATCGAACTTTTTACTCTGGTTCTTTCAAGGGCCTCCCCTGTGATCCTGGTCCACCTGAACCTCACCTGGACGTGGTGACTGTTGTCACCACCTGGGACTCACCTGGACCTGGTTACTGTGTTCCACACATGGGCCTCACCTAGACCTGTTGACCATGGACCCCAGCCCTCCCCACATGGACGTTGTTCCACACATGTTGCCTCTGGTCTCCACCTGGGTGTCACGTGTACCTGGTATCTCTGGTCCTCACCTGGGCCTCACATGGACCTGTTGCCCTCTGGTCCCCACCTGGTCTTCACGTGTACCTGGTAACTCTGGTTCTCACTGGGCCTCATCTGGACCTGGTGACTCTGTTCCCCACCTGGCTGCACATGGATCTTGTGACTCTGCTCCCCACATGGACCTCTCCTGGACCTGGTGACTTGCTTTCCAACATGGACCTCACCTGGTTCTGGTGACTCTGGTCCTCAGTTTTCCCTCACCTGGACCTGGTGACTCTCGTCCCCACTTTGACCCAACTGAGATCTGGTGAACCGTGTCCCCACCTAGGTCTCACCCGTACCTGGTGACTCTTGTCCCGAGCTATGCCTCAATTCGACCTGATGAATCTGGTCCTCACGTGGTCCTCACGTGGACGTGGTGAATCTCTTCCCCACCTGTGCTTCACCTGGATGTAGTGACTCTGGTCCCCTCCTGGGCCTCTCCTAGACCTGGTGACACTCTTTCCAACATGGAACTCACCTGGATCTGGTGATTTTGGTCCTCAGTTTGGCCTCACCTAGACCTGGTGACTCTCGTCCCCACTTTGACCAAACACAGAACTGGTGAAATCTTGTCCCCACTGAGGCCTCACGCAGACCTGGTGACTCTTGTCCCCAGCTATGCCTCAATTCAACCTGATGAATCTGGTCCTCACGTGGGCCTTACCGGGACCTGGGACTCAGCTGGATAGAGTGGCTCTGGTTCCCACATGGGGCTCACCTGATTCTGGTGACTGTGGTCTCCTCCTATGCATCACCAGGACCTGGTGATTCTGATCCCCATCTGGGCCTTGCATGGCCCTAGTGACTCTGGTCCTCACCTAGGCTTCATTGGGACCTGGATAATCTACTCGACACCTGGGCCTCATTTGAACGGGGACCTCTGGTCCCACTCTGGGCCTCAAACTAAACTGGTTACTCTGGTTACATTTCTGGGCCTCACCCTTACCTGGGGACTCTGGTCCCACCCTGGGCTTCACTTGGACATTGTGAATCTGGCCCTTGCCTGGTCCTACCCTGGATCTGGTGACTGTGGTCCCCACCTGGGCCTCACTTGGATTTGGTGACTCTGGTCACCATCTGGGTGTCACCTGGACTTGGTGAATCTTGTTGCCACCTGGGCATCATATGGACCTTGTGACGGTGGTCCCCACCTGGACCTCACCTGGGCTCTGGTTCCCATATGGGGCTCTCCTGGACCTGGTTCCTGTGGTCTCCTTCTGGCCTCACCTGGAACAAAATGACTCTGATCCATATTTGGGCCTCACCTGGACCTGGTGACTCTGGTCCCCCTCTGGACCTCACCCTGACCTGGTTACTATGGTCCCACCTGACTCACCTGGACGAGGTGACTGGTTCCCACAGGGAACTCTCCTGGACCTGGTTGACTCTGGTCCTCACATGGGCATCATTGGACCTGGTTTCTCAGTTCCACATCGGGGCCTCACCTGGATCTAGTGATTCACATCTCCCTCTGGGCCTCACCCTGACGTGGTGACTCTGGTCCCCACCTGGATATCACCTGTACTGGGTGACTCTGGTCCCCTCTGGGACTCACCCAGAGCTGGTGACTCTGGTCCTCAACTGGGCCTCAACAGGACCTGGTGCATCTACTCCTCACTTAGGCCTCGTGTGGACCCTGTGACTCTGGTCCCACCTGGCATAAATGGGACATGGTTATTCTGTTCCCCACCTGGGACTCACCTGGTCCTGATACTTTGATCCACACATTGGCCTCACCTGCCCTGTTGATTCTGGGCTCCCACCTAGGCCTCAATCTGGACCTGGTGACTGTGGTCCCCACCTGGGTCTCACCTGGACCTGGTGACTCTCGTTCCCACATGAACCACACCTAGACCTGGTGACTGTGGTGTCCTTCTAGCCTCACATTTCCCTGGTGACTCCGGTATCCACCAGGGGCCTCACCTGGATCTGGTGACTCTGGCCTGCAGGTTGGCCTCACCTGGACCTGGTGAGTGGAGTTGCCAACTGGGACTCACACATTCTTGTTGACTCAGGTCCCCATGTGGGCCTCAAGTGGACCTGGTGAATCTGCTCCTTACCTGATCCTCACCCGGACCTGGTGACTCTGGTCAGCACCTGGACCTCACCTGGAGCTGGTGTCACTGGTCCCCATCTGGGCCTCACCCTGTCCTGGTTACTTTGTTCCCCACCTGGACCTGATTGCTGTGGACTACTTCTTGGCCTCACCTGGAACTGGTGACTCTGATACTATCTGGACCTCACCCAGATCTGGTGACTCTGGTCCTCACCTGGGCATCATTGGTACCTGGATACTCTGTTCCACACCTGAGCCTCACCTGTACATGATGACTCTGGAACCACTCTGGACCTCACCCTGACCTGGTGATTCTGGTCCCCATCTGGATGTCACCTGGACCAGGTGATTCTGGTACCCCTCTAGGCCTCAACCAGACCTGGTGACTCTGGTCCTCAACTGGGCCTCACCGGGACCTAGTGAATATGCTCCCCACCTGCACCTCATCTGGACCTGGTGACTCTGGTACTACCTGGGGCATCATCGGGACATGGTTACTCTATTCCCCACTGGACTGACCTGATCCTGGTAACTCTGGTCCTAACTTTGGCCTCTTCTGTACCAGGTGACTCTGGCTCCACCTGGGCCTCACCTGTAACTGGTGACTCTTATCCTCAGCATGGCCTCACCTGACCTGGTGACTGTGGTTCTCATCGGGACCTCACCTGGACCTCAACCTGGACCTGGTGTCTCTGGTACCCACCTGGATAGCATCAGGATATGGTTACACTGTTCACTAACAGTGACTCAGCTGGACCTGTTAACTCTGGTCTTCACCTGGGCCACACCTGGACATGGTGACACTGGTTCCCTCCTGGGTCTCACCTGTACCTGGTGAGTCGGATCCCCACCTTGTCCTCACCTGTAACTGGTGATTCTCGTTCCCACATGGACATCATGTGGACCTGGTGGCGGCGGCCTTTCTAGCTTCTCATGTACCTCGTGACTCTGGTCCCCCTCTGGGTCTCACCATGGCCCTGGTGAATGTGAACCCCACTTTGGTCTGACTTGAACCTGCTGACCCTGGTTGCCACCTGCGTCTCACCTGAACTCTTGACTCTGGTTCTTTCAAGGGCCTCCCCTGTACTGGTGATCCTGGTCCCCACCTGGGCCTCACCTGGACGTGGTGACTGTTGTCACCACCGGGAACTCACCTGGACCTGGTTACTGTGTTCCACCCCCTGGACCTCACATAGACCTGTTGACCATGGTCCTCACCTGGGCCTCACCTGGACCTGTGCCTCTGATCCCCACCTGGGCCTCACCTGGATTTTGTGACTGTGGTCCCCACCTGGACCTCACCTGGATCTGGTGGCTCTGGTTCCCATATAGGGCTCCTTGGAACTGGTTCCTGTGGTCTCCTTCTGACCTCACGTGGACCAATACGACTCTGATCCATATTTGGGCCTCACCTGACCTGGGTGACTCTGGTCCTTACCTGGGCATCATTGGGAACTGGTTACTCTCTTCTATACCTGGGACTCACCTGGACCTGGTGACTCTGGTCCCCCTCTGGACCTCAACCCTGACCTGGTGACTGAGGTCCCACTGAGCCTCACCTGGATGAGGTGACTGGTTCCCACAGGGACCTCACCTGGACCTGGTGAATCTAGTCCTCACATGGGCATCGTGGGACCTGATTTCTCAGTTCCACATCGGGGCCTCACCTGGACCTAGTGACTCTCGTCCCCCTCTGGCCTCACCCAGACGTGGTGACTCTGGTCCCCAACTGGATATCACCTGGATCAGGTGAATCTGATCCCCCTCTAGGTTGCACCCGGAGCTGGGGACTCTGGTCCTCAACTGGGCCTCAACAGGACCTGGTGAATCTACTCCTCACTAGGCCTTGTCTGGACCTTGTGACTCTGGTCCCACCTGGACATCAGTGGGACATGGTTACTTTGTTCCCCACCTGGGACTCACCTGGACCTGATAACTTTGCTCCACACTTTGGACTCACCTGGCCCTAATGACTCTGGGCCCCCCACTTAGGCCTCAATCTGGACCTGGTGACTGTGGTCCCCACCTGGGGCTCACCTGGACCTGGTGACTCTTGTTCCCACATGAACCACACCTGGACCTGGTGACTGTGGTGTCCTTCTAGCCTCACATTTACCTGGTGACTCCGATCGCCACCAGGGCCTCCCCTGGATCTGGTGACTCTGTTCTGCAGGTTGGCCTCACCTGGACCTGGTGAGGGTGGTTGCCGCCTGGGCCTCACACATACGTGGTGGCTCAGGTCTCCACGTGGGCCTCACATGGACCTGGTGAATCTGGTCCTTACCTGGTCCTCGCACGGACCTGGTGATTCTGGTCACCACCTGGGCCCTCACCTGATCCTGGTGAATCAGGTCCCCATCTGGGCCTCACCCAGTTCTGGTTACTTTGTTCCCCACCTGGACCTGATTGCTGTGGACTCCTTCTTGGCCTCACCTGGAACTGGTGACTCTGATCCTATCTGGGCCTCACCCAGATCTGGTGACTCTGGTCCTCACCTGGGCATCATTGTGACCTGGTTACTCTGTTCCACCCCTGAGCCTCACCTGGACATGATGATCTGGAACCTCTCTGGGCCTCACCCTGACCTGGTGACTGTGGTCCCACCTGGGCCTCACCTGGACGAGAAGACTGGTTCCCACAGGGACCTCACCTGGACCTGTTGAATCTGGTCCTCACGTAGGCATCATGGGAACTGGTTACTCAGTTCCACATCGGGGACTCATCTGGACCTAGTGACTCTCGTCCCCCTCGGGCTTCACCCTTACCTGTGACTCTGGTCCCTCCCTGTGCTTCACTTGGACCTGGAGAATCTGGTCATTACCTGGTCCTCACCTGGACCTGGTGACTCTGGTAACCACCAGGGTCTCACCTGGACTTGGTGAATCTTGTTGCCACCTGGGCCTCACCTGGACCTTGTGACTGTGGTCCCCACATGGACCTCACATGGATCTGGTGCCTCTGGTTCCAATATGGGGCTCTCTTGGACCTTGTTCCAGTGGTCTCCTTCTGGCCTTACCTGGAAGAAAATGACTCTGATCCATATTTGGGACTCACCTGGACCTGGTGACTCTGATACTTACCTGGGGATCATTGGGACCTGGTTACTGTCTTCTATACCTGGGCCTCACCTGGACCTGGTGAGTGGGGTTGCCACCTGGGCCTCACCCATACCTGGTGACTCAGGTCCCCACGTGGGCCTCTTGGACCTGGTGAATCTGGTCCTTACCTGGTCCTCACCCAGACCCGGTGACTCTATTCACCACATGGGCCTCACCTGGTCCTGGTGAATCTGGTCCCGATCTGGGCCTCACCCAGTCCTGGTGACCTTGTTCCCCACCTGGACCTGATTGCTGTGGACTCCTTCTTGGCTTCACCTGGAACTGATGACTCTGATCCTATCTGGGCCTCACCCAGATCTGGTGACTCTGGTCCTCAACTCGGCATCATTGGTACCTGGTTACTCTATTCCACACCTGAGCCTCACCTGGACATGATGACTCTGGAACCCCTCTGGGCCACACCCTGACCTTGTGACTCTGGTCCTCAACTGGGCCTCACAAAGACCTAGTGAATATGCTCCCCATCTGGGCCTCATCTGGACCTGGTGACTCTGGTCCCTACCTGGGCATCATAGGGACATGGTTCCTCTGCATGGCCTTGAGGTTGGCCTCACCTGTACCTGGTAACTCTTGTACTCACTTTGGCCTCTTCTTTACCAGTTGACTCTGGCCCCACCTGGGCCTCACCTGGAACGGGAGAATCTGATCCACAGCAGCATGCCTCGAAATCACCTTTCCACTAGCTGCGTTCGTATAGCCGTGAGAATGTAGCTACATTGTAAGTCAGGAAGTTCCATGTATACCACTCTACTGCACCTAAAGACACAAGCATTGAAGTTTGCAGCTAGCTCCTTTTGTCCTATGAGCTTCTGACCAACACGTCTAGTGAGGATGTTCGAAATTTCATCTGAAGGCCGTGTGGAGGGGGATCCCTGGGTGGCGCAGCGGTTTGGCACCTGCCTTGGACCCGGGGCGCGATCCTGGAGACCCGGGATCGAGTCCCACGTCAGGCTCCCGGTGCATGGAGCCTGCTTCTCCCTCTGCCTGTGTCTCTGCCTCTCTCTCTCTCTCTCTGGTGTGGACTATCATAAATAAATAAAAATTAAAAAAAAATAATTTGAAGGCCGTGTGGAACTGTGAGGGGACTGGGGGTGAGCTCAAGTCTCAGAAGAAAGTACCCTTTGGACACTGCGTTCCACTAGCTTCCCATGTATGGAACTTAGTGTGTAGCACCAATCCTAGAGAGCAGTTCCTCACATATCTCTGGATTGGGCTTGGAGACACTAGTCGTGTGGGCCGGCGCCTTCCACTAACCTCTCACAACCCTTCAGTCACGATTCAAGCCTAGGCCTGATAGGAGCGAAATGTACCTGCGGTCAGCATGTGGGAGGTACAGGGAATAAGTTCAACTCTCAGAAGTGTGTATGCTTTACAGGCAGATGTCTGCTAGACAGTTATTGATGGGAGCTAGAACCGAGGTATACTCTAATTGAACAAGGACGTTGGCAATCGCTGTATTGAACTCAGATACACGTGAGTACAGGCCTGTCACTTCCACATGCTTGTCACACAACCTCTTCCAGCACCTAACATAAAGATGCTAGGACCTAAGTCTACAGGCAGTCAGGATGTGGGACAGTCCTGCCCTGACCTCAGCTCTTACAAGGAAGCATGCCTAGAAGTCACCTTTCAACTAGCTGCGTTCTTATGGCAGTGAGAATGTAGCAGTATTCTAATTCAGGAGGTTCCAAGACTACCACTCTACTGCACCTGGAGATACCTTCCAGGTCTGCATTGTTCCACTTGCGTCTCATAACCTTCTGACAAAAGTCTATGGTGAAGATGTTTGATACTCATTCTGCAGGCTGTATCAGACCGTGAGAGACTGAGTGCGAGCTCAACTCTCAAAACTAAGTTGCTTTTGGAAAAGGTGTTCAGCTAGCTTCTCACCTATGGAACTTAGTATGTAGCACCGGTCTAAAACAGGAATTACTAGGAAATCGCTGGATTGACCTTGGTGGCACTAGTCTTGTGTGACGGGACATTCCACTTACCTCTCACCACACTTCCGTCACACATCGAGTCCAGGCCTTTTAGAAGCAAAGTGTACCTGAAGGCAGGATGTTGAGGTAGAGATAATAAGCTCAACTCTCAGTAGTGTGTATGCCTGGGAGGCAGATTTCTGCTAACCGCTCGTACATGGGAGTTAGAACATAGCTACACTCTGATTGAAGAAGTCCGTTGGATATCGCTGTATTCAACTCAGATACACGTGAGTTCAGCCCGACGCTTCCACATGCTTTTCTCACAACCTCTTCTAGCACATAACATAAGGATGTTAGCAGCTATGTCTACAGACAGGCAGGATGCGGGAGGGTCCTGCCCTGAGACAGCTCTCAAAAGGAAGCATGCCTCAAAGCCAGCTTTCTACTAGCTGCGTTTTTATGGCCTTCAGAACGTAGCACCACTGTAAGTCAGGACGTTCCATGTATACCGCGCTACTGCACCTGGAGAGACAAGCATTGAAGCCAGCAGCTAGCTCCTTGTGTCCTATGAGCTTCTGACAAACATGTCTAGTGAGGATGTTCGAAATTCCATCTGAAGGCTGAGTGGAACTGTGAGGGACTGGAGGTGAGCTCAAGTCTCAGAGGCAAGTACCCTTTGGACACTGTGTTCAACTAGCTTCTCATGTATGGAACTTAGTATGTAGCACCAATCTAAGAGAGCAGTTCCTCACATATCTCTGGATTGGGCATGGAGACACTAGTCGTGTGGGCCAGCACCTTCCACTAACCTCTGACAAAACTTCTGTCATGCATCGAGCCTCAGCCTGATAGGAGCGAAGTTTATCTGCAGTCAGCATGTGCGAGGTACAAGGCATAAATTCAAGTCTCAGAAGTGTGTATGCTTTGCAGGCCGATGTCTGCTAGACATCGAGGGGAGGTATACCCGAGCTACACTCTAATTAAACAAGGACGTTGGCAATCGCTGTATTGAACTCAGATTCACATAAGTACTGTCTTGACACTTCCACTTGCATTTCTCCAACCTCTCCCAACACCTAAAATAAGGACGTTAGCAGTTATGACTACGGACAGGCAGGATGCAGGAGGGTCCTGCCCTGAGCTCAGCTTTCAAAAGGAGCATGCCTCGAAGCCAGCTTTCTCTTAACTGCGTTCTGAAGGCCATGAGAACGTGGCAGCATTGTAATTCAGGATGTTCCATGAATACCGCTTTACTGCACCTGGAGACACAACCTTGAAGTCTGAAGCTTGCCCTTTGCGTCCCATGAGCTTCTGACAAACATGTCTAGTGAGGATGTTTGTAACTGTATCTGTAGGCAGTGTGGAACTGGGAAGGACCACGTTTCAGCTCATCTCCGAGAGGGGAGTTCCCCAGAGAGAGAGCTTTCAGCTAGGTACTCAGTTTTGGAAGTTAGTAGGTAGCTCCCATCTGAGGGAGGAATTCCTCAGAAGTTGCTGGATTGAACTAAGACACATTTGCCTCTCGCAAAACTTGCATCCCGTATCAAAAGAAATCCTTTGGAAGCGAAGCGTACAGGTGGTCAGCATGTGGGAGGTTCAAGTCCTAAGGTCAATCCAAAGGAGTGTGCATGCCTTGGAGGCAGCTGTCCGCTAGGCGTGAAATTGACAAGGCAGACACTTGGTTCTCACTTCCGCGACTCTCCCGCATACAACGAAATGCTGTGGAAGCAGAACAAACAGGCAGTTAGTTTGGGGGAGGTACAGGTCATAAGCTCAACTCTCAGAAATGTGTATGCTTTGCAGGCCGATGTCTGCTAGACACTTATTGAGACGAGGTATACCCGAGTTAAACTCTAATTGAACAAGGATGATGGCAATCGCTCTATTGAACTCAGATACACGTGAGTACAGTCCTGACACTTCCACTCGCATTTCTCCAACCACTCCCAGCAACCTCACGTAAGGATGTTAGCAGCTATGACTATGAGCAGGCAGGATGCGGGAGGGTCCTGCCCTGAGCCTCACCTCTCACAAGAGACCATGCCTAGAAGCCAGCTTTCAACTAGCTGCGTTCTAATGGCCGTGAGACCATAGCAGTCTTCTAACTCAGGAGGTTCGAAGAATACCACTCTACTGCACCTGGAGACACCTTCCAGGCCTGCATTATTCCACTTGCGTGTCACAAGCTTCTGACAAACGTCTCTGGTGAAGATGACCTAACCCTCGCCCTAACCCTAAACCTAGCCCTAATTTAACTCTAACCCCTAACACTAACCCCTAACCCAAATCACACCTAAACCCTAACCTTAACTGCAAACGTAGCTGAACCCTAACTCTAACCATAACCCAACCCCACTCCTAACCTCTTCTGCCATAATCACTAAAGTCTAAACCCTAACCCTAACTCTAACTCCGTCCCTAACCCAAACCCACATCCTAACTCCTACCACTGACCTTACCCTTATCCCTCACCCTAACACCCTCTAATCTGTAACCATAAGCATATCACTAACCCCTAACATCTAACCTAAGCCTAACCACCAACCACCCCCTCCCCTCCCCTGACCCTACCATTCATTCTAATCCCATTCACTTACCCTATGGTTCTGAGGAGTCCCTTCTGACATGGACGTGGCCCCCAATGGCGCCTCCAGAGTCCTCCAGGGGGTCCTGAGGAAGCCGGGCTCCTGTGAATGCAGACGTGGCCCCACGTGTTCCAGATCATAGTCAGTGGGTCCTGAGTACTCCGGGTCTCCTCTCAACGTGGAGTATGCCTCCTCTGGAAGGAGGAGAAACATCCTTCTGGATGCCTCACAATCCTCTGGAAGCCTCACAGCAGGTTCTCAGGAGGCCGGGGGGTCCTGTCAGTCTGGACATGGCCCCATGTCCCCTGAAACTCACCGCGGTCC